>NW_022280045.1:3711008-3731548 GCF_004355925.1 Anarrhichthys ocellatus | reverse complement strand
CACACACACACACACACACACACACACACACACACACACACACACAGTGATATACACACAAACACAAGCTCAGAGAGGCATAAGTACATACACTGCTGAGACAGAACAGGCACATATCGAGGCTCTTCAATCAACATAGAAAGAGGAATAAGTACTCATATGCTTTCCCCTCTGGTTTGCTGCTGAGGTTTTGTTTTTTATGTTGTTGCAGCACACCTCCTGAGGCGCACACTCAAACTCACTTACGCACACACTCACACACACACACGCACGCGCACGCAAGCACGCCCTCGCGCACGCCCTCGCGCACGCAAGCACGCCCTCGCGAACACAAAATCAGGCTCTTGAGGGTGTGTCGCTCACCCTCCGAGAGTTTAAATGACATGCTTTGCTGGACAGGGGATCAGTTTAGAGAAATTGCAAATTCTCTGAAAATGGTGGGTTTCCTCGAGCAAAAAAAGGTTGATTAAATAAACAAAGGAGCGAGGCTCAACTGTTGGTTCTTTGGACATAGTATGAAGGAAAGATGCTCATCGCTGTCCTCTTTAGGGAAATCAACATGCAAATTCAGATAGTTTACACATTTGAGTATCATTTCCCCCCCCCCCAAAAAAATGTACATCACATTGTATTCATTACACAGAAGTGTTTGCTGAGCTTCAAAGAATCAGCTGCACACTCACCGCCACCCCCGACGTCTACGAGACCCGCAATCAGTGCAACGGTCTAAAACCACTGCAGGACTCATCCTGCCAAAACCTTCTTCATAACTCAGGAAAAAGACTCAGAGCTATTACAACTAAGGTATCCCGTTTTCTCGACTTACTGCCGAATCATCCAATTACTAAATGGAAATGGAATGCCAAAGCAAATCACTAATACTGTTTTAAAGCAGCCGGCACTCAGTTTTCTATCTGATGTCCCAAACAGCAGGGGGATTCTTTGTTTTTGTTAGTGTATGTGCCGTCTAAAAGAGTGACATTTGACTGTTTTGTCAGGAGGATACATACCGTATGAACGTTTTGTGATTTACGATACGGGGGGGGGGGGTGTGTGTGTATTAGTAGTCAAGTCCAAGTCATAGGCTTTGTTGACCCCATGTTCCTACCACCCTCGGTGCTAATAACGTCAACCGTTGTCCGTGACAGACACGCTCACAATTCACTCGTATATTAAGCATCTGAACTAAAAGCAAAAGCAAACCATACATTTCATCCGTGTTCTACTGTTTCTCTGCGCAAAAAAAAAAAAAAAAAAACACACTCTCGCAAGCCTTACATGCACTGCATGCATTCACAAACACTAACCCTGATATGGAGATGCTGAGACATGGATTCACAAATCCATATTCTCCAGTAATTCACTCACAAACATCACAACAGACATCTAAGAAGGATTTGCATTAACGAGCGCATACACAAACATACACAGGGTTTTTTCTTTCTGTCCCAGTAGGAGAGGAGAAAGTTACAGATGATCCTGTTTCCCTTCTCAGACAGCTTTGTAGTTGTGAGAACAACAAAAAGATATTATGTTCCCGCAGTTTATTTGCCGGCCCAGCAGCCACTGAAAAACGCTGACATCGGAAAAAATCTGAGCGTACATAAAAAAAGACAACAGAAATGAAAGTGTATAATAAATAATTTGCATTCCTCTATGTTGGTTTGAGCCTAACCAAACAAACAGCAGTACGTTTTATAGAGAGTGTTGGGGGGGGGGGGGATAAATTACTGATGGAAGTGTGTCGTTATAAAACAGAATGGGGATTGAAATCAGGGAAGCAACGATTCCACTTCTCCAGTCCTGATCCCGATACCTCGGCTCTGGATACCGATCCGATACCAGTCTTTAATTCATAAGCTGTGTGCCGGGATCTTTCTTTAATGTGTAAGGCAACGTCTGGCCTGACCTACACATTGCTTTCCTAACTTTGTAAAACAAAATGCAACAAATAAATACATAGATAAAGATTCATTGGATTGTTATTTATCATTCAAATTATAAAATACCAATGAACATTCAACTGGTGAAAACTTACACAGGAATTACGATTCCAGTCAATAATAAATAAAGCTATTTCAGTCAGTATCGGCCTGATATCCGATATCAGTATCGGTGCCTCCCTAATGGAAATCATACTTTTGGGGAACCCATCAAGTGACTGAATTCTTACAGTTCACACAGCATGGCGTGAAGGAGGAGGCTAAAGGGATTTAGTGTCCTTGGTACATCGACAGCTCTCATATGCTGTTGTTTTTCTTGCAAGCGATGGGTTTAATACAATGACAGATTAAAGAAGTTGACAATCAAGGCCCTAAAGTGAATCCAACTTCTTTTTAATACAGCGTGCCAAGATTAGTGCATGCAGTAGTGTATTTAGTTTAAATAGCAGTGGCATAATCTGACTGGGAGTGTTGTGGTATTTGTTCAATCCAAGCATATTTATTTGACATTTGTTACTGAGCATCATTGGAAATATCTTTGGGGATCTTTTCTCCCTGAGTGTAGGCTGGAAGGCAGCAGCATCCTCCAAAGATGACAAAGGCGCTCTCACACAATCAGTGTTGTACAGAAAAGGGCCAAAAAGGCTACAGTACAAAAGGGCTCCACATTCCAGGTCCCAGACAGTCCAGACACATTTTATGGCATAGTAAACACTGTATATTAAAATACAAATATAATTTGCAACAGAAAATATAATATAAAAGCAAACATAGTGCAGACGAGATTACGTGTTTTATGAACAAATTACAAGAACGTGGCAATATATCCAATCTTGCAAAACAGTCACCTCTTACATTGACTTGACTTGTTATGGAACTGGCACACGTGGTTAAGGTTAAGGTAAGATCATGGTCTGGTTTATTAAAAGTCAGCAATATTTTCACCTTTACGATATTCACATTATTTTTAAACATTACACACACATAGGCCCAAAATACACCCGCATGCACAATCAGGGCGTATACACATGGATGAGTGGAGAAAATTAGGATTAAAGGGGGCAGCTCCTAGCAGTTGGGGGTTCGGTGCCTTGCACAAGGGCACCTCAGCAGTGCGATTTAACCGAAACTACAATCTTTGTGAGCTTTTGACCACCACCCTGTGACTCCGGTGCAGTTCATAAATGTAGCGCTTCATTCACTCAGCGATTACATGTTTAGGAAACTAATTTAGTACTGTGTGAAAAGGCTTTCTAAGAGACAGCCTTGCTCCCTCATTAAAGATAGAGTTTGTCAATATGCTAATATTTTTCATCTCAACATGCCCGACGCACAATGTCTCCTACCTCACTGAAAAGTCCACTCGCAGTGTCTTAGTTTCAAACTGGACCATGACTGGCTACCAAAGTACTACATATTCGTCATAAACTCAGATTTAAAGGTGAGCACAGAGAAACGGACTTCTAGTCTCAAAATCTGCACGAACATCATTCTACACAAAGTCACAATAAGCAGGAAGCTTGCTCCCTGACAGGCTTAGAACTTAGTTTATTTGAACACAATGTAATTGCATACAATGCGATTGAATCTCCTAAACCAAAAATTTCAAACACAAAGCCTTTAATGCACATTATTGTCCGTACCCCTAAACCTCAGCCTTATTCTACACCAAAGCAGCCCGAGCCACTTCATAAATCACACAAGCTTATTGAATAGAGAAAGTATGAAATATCTCAGATGATAGATAGTTGGTATTTAGTCCAGACAGCCCACAGCCACGAGTGAATTTTAGTGTGTCTGTGTGCGTGTGTGTGTCTTTGTCCGTGCGCTGTACTCCACTTGTGAGTTTGGGTCTTGTGTTGTGTGTGAATTAGACTTGTCTCTAAGTGTGCAGTTTTTTAGTTTTTATCAGTGGACGATCCCGATACCGTTGTGTTGACGCAGCAGATGGATTCCCTCCCGCTAACCATTCATCACCCCGCCACACCAAGACCTGCCCCCCCCCCCTTTTACACCATTGAAAAATAGGTTTTGGACATTCTTTCTCCTCAAGAAAATAAAAGCCGTTTACTGTGTCATCAAACAGGTCTCATCCCATGGCTGCTTCTGGAGCTTTCTGAGCAGGAGAAGTTGTTATTTGATTCTAGTTTCGCAACACCAGGTGCCACAGGGCAACGGGGAAACTGAAAATTGCTGTGATCGTCAACGGACAGTGAGGAAACAGAAAGTTAGCAGTGATCAAATAATTATCATGTTTAGCCTGGACTACTTAATTAAATGTAAATTGCAGTCTTAAAAAAGACCTATTGTGTCTGAATATTTAGCTTTTGTCTTTAAAGAATCATTGGTTTGACACAATGTCCCAAATTAATTCAGATTTTTATTATCATTCACCAATTCAAAACTTCCGCCGACGACATAAACCAACGTGATAAAAGCAAAGTCATTTGTGGATTTTTTTGAACAAAATCAACGTCCTTTCACTGCGTCTTTAATGCTGTGAATGTCTCGTGTTTTAAATGAATCCATGCAGAATTATTTATATTTTGAAGAGGGATTTCATCTCGGAAAACAGCATTCATAACTCCAACATTGATGAGGACAAAGGGACAAACATATTAATTTTCTCTGTCTATCAAGGTTATTAGTCAATAGCTGGATTTCCGTCGATATGTTTCAAATGCCTGGGTAGTTCAGAGACGGCTCCACTGTTTCAGTCAAAGTAATGAAGGCGACGCCGTTAGTGACACTGTTAGTGCAATGAGCTCGTTTATGGGAGGGAGGGCGGCTGAAAATGTGACATTTGTTATCTTTGCAGAGCATGAAATGAAATTCTGAGTTAACTACCCTTACAAGAGGGCTACTGCTGCCGCTTAATGCCTGTGAGAATTAAAACTTCAGGGATGGAAGGCAAAAATGTGTAATTTGACGTTTTCCATGTTGAGGAAAAAGATACGACACATTTAAACTATGTATGACACATTCCATTCTGACCTGTTCTGTGCAGTTCAGACGTTCTTAAACACGTCTATAACATATTTACATGAATGCTACATCACACAGTAAAGGCCACGCAGTCAATGAGCAAGGTGAGTGTTTAGAGCATCGCGTAATGATTCATTAGATGTGATTGAGCTCAGCGGGTGACGGTGATTGATCAGTCACATTGTACATACGCTTAATTAATCAATAAGAGCAGCACGGCTCAGTGTTGAAAAAGTAGAGGCTCAGACAGTCACATCACGGAACTGAGCGCAGGGTCTGAATCAAGTTGAGTTATTCTCCCAAAAGCTCTTTAATCGAGTAATTCATATAATTAATTTCTGCAGGTTATATAATTAGACGCAATATTCTTTATTTCTACAATTTTCAAAACGACAATAATGCGTCTGCTATTATTGCAACACAATAACCGGCTGTTGAATAATAGCAATAAACTGAGGGCTCTTAAGATATAAACGCTAAAATGGGAAAATAAGTGACTACACTAATGTTGTCAACATGAAACTGTTTGATCCGCTGTGGCTAATTTCTTCAAATTGTACTTCAAATTGAATATGATCCAACCAAGTGTGTGTGTGTATATATATATATATATATATATATACAGTGCATCCAGAAAGTATTCACAGCGCTTCACTTTTTCCACATTTTGTTATGTTACAGCCTTATTCCAAAATGGATTAAATTCATTATTTTCCTCAACATTCTATACACATCAACCCATAATGACAAAGTGAAAACTGTTTTTTGCAAATTTTTGCAAATCTATTAAAAATAAAGTACGAAAACATAACATGTACATAAGTATTCACAGCCTTTGCCATGACACTCAAAATTTAGCTCAGGTGCATCCTGTTTCCACTGATCATCCTTGAGATGTTTCTACAACTTGATTGGAGTCCACTTTTGCTAAATTCAGTTGATTGGACATGATTTAGAAAGGCACACACCTGTCTATATAAGGTACCACAGTTGACAGTGCATATCAGAGCATAAACCAAGCCATGAAGTCCAAGGAATTATCTGTCGACCTCCGAGACAGAATTGTATCGAGGCACAGATCTGGCGAAGGGTACAGAAAAATTTCTGCAGCATTGAAAGTCCCAATGAGCACAGTGGCCTCCATCATCCGGAAATGGAAGAAGTTTGGAACCACCAGGACTCTTCCTAGAGTTGGCCGCCCAGCCAGACTGAGCGATCGGGGGAGAAGGGCCTCAGTCAGGGAGGTGACCAGGAACCCGATGGTCACTCTGACAGAGCTCCAGTGTTGTTCTATGAAGAGAGGAGAACCTTCCAGAAGGACAACCATCTCTGCAGCACTCCACAAATCAGGCCTGTTTGGTAGAGTGGCCAGACGGAAGCCACTCCTCAGTAAAAGCACATGACAGCCCGCCTGGAGTTTGCAAAAAGGCACCTGAAGGACTCTCAGACCATGAGAAACAAAATTCTCTGGTCTGATGAAACAAAGATTGAACTCTTTGGCCTGAATGCCAAGCGTCATGTCTGGAGGAAACCAGGCACTGCTCATCACCTGGCCAATACCATCCCTACAGTGAAGCATGGTGGTGGCAGCATCATGCTGTGGGGATGTTTTTCAGCGGGAGGAACTGGGAGACTAGTCAGGATTGAGGGAAAGATGAATGCAGCAATGTACAGAGACATCCTCCATGAAAACATGCTCCAGAGCGCTCTGGACCTCAGACTGGGGCGACAGTTCATCTTCCAACAGGACAACGACCCGAAGCACACAGCCAAGATGACAAAGGAGTGGCTTTGGGACAACTCTGTGAATGTCCTTGAGTGGCCCAGCCAGAGCCCTGACTTGAACCCGATTGAACATCTCTGGAGAGATCTGAAAATGGCTGTGCACCGACGCTCCCCATCCAACCTGATGGAACTTGAGAGGTTCTGCAAAGAAGAATGGGAGAAACTGCCCAGAAATAGGTGTGCCAAGCTTGTGGAATCATACCCAAGAAGACTTGAGGCTGTAATTGCTGCCAAAGGTGCTTCAACAAAGTATTGAGCAAAGGCTGTGAATACTTATGTACATGTTATGTTTTCGTTCTTTATTTTTAATAGATTTGCAAAAATTTGCAAAAAACAGTTTTCACTTTGTCATTATGGGTTGTTGTGTGTAGAATGTTGAGGAAAATAATGAATTTAATCCATTTTGGAATAAGGCTGTAACATAACAAAATGTGGAAAAAGTGAAGTGCTGTGAATACTTTCTGGATGCACTGTATATACACAGTTGTGTGAAAAAGTGTTTGCCCCCTTCCTGACTAGCTTTTGAGGATCTTTTGGTCTACCTCACTTTGTCAGGCAGGTCCTATTTAAGTGATTTCTTGATTGAGAACAGGTGTGGCAGTAATCAGGCCTGGGTGTGGCTAGAGAAATTGAACTCAGCTTTCCAAAGATGTGATAAACCACAGTTAATTTATGTTTTTACGGGGGGGGCAATCACTTTTTCACACAGGGCCATGTAGGTTTGGATTTTTTCCCCCCCTTAACAATAAAAACCTTCATTTAAAAACTGCATTTTGTGTTTACTTGTGTTATCTTTGTCTAATATTTAAATTAGTTTGATGATCTGAAACATTTAAGTGTGACAAACATGCAAAAAAATAAGAAATCAGGAAGGGGGCAAACACTTTTTCACACAACTGTATATATATATGTGTGTGTGTGTGTGTGTGTGTGTGAGAGCAAATCTGTGTATGCGACTGCTCTCTTGAGTATACCTTATGCATGTCTGTTGGAGTCAGTACGCTAAATGTTGCAGTAGTTGACAACATTGGGTATTGTTTATCTCAACTCTGCTACATGTGTACATGCACGCACACACACACACACCCACACACACACAGAGTAGACACAGAAACACACATTAAACCACAGGCAGACACACAGCAGGCCGCAGGTCTCCTGAATCACTGGGCCTTTATGTATGACTGTTAATCACGACAGTGATCGGTCCTACGGAGACAGACAGACAGACAGGAGGAGGTGAGACGGGCAGCGGAACAGAGACAAGGTGACAGGCAGCCGGAGAGAGAGAGAGAGAGAGAGAGAGAGAAAGAGAGAGAGAACACTGGAGAATAGGCAGAACAAGTAAATGAGTGGGAGAGTCGACAGCGCGGATCCACATTGTATCTGATGAATCAGCATGTAAAATAAAAGAACAAATGAAAAGCCCATGAATCAATATTTTAGCATTGGGGGTTTCAGAGTGGAGCAGAGTGGAGATCAATACAATAAAGCACACCGGTACCGAGGTAATGGGAGATCCATATTAAATCGGAATAGTTTAACAATTCTGAAATTGAGATTTAATGTATTTATTTTATCGTGTCAAATAACATTTTCACTACACAAGGTAACAAAATAAACGTCAATCATCTGAAATGATGTAATGCCATTCTCATACGAATCCCTCAGTGTGACTTGTGTTTAAGATATCAGTGCATGTGGATGCATTATGGGAACCATCAGCTACCCTCGCTGAGGCTCGTCAGTGCTGTAGGACAAACGTCTTGGACCAATCAGATCGTTGGAGTGAATTTAGGCTCCTAAGTGCTTTCATATTTAAGTTGTCACACCAACTCTGATGCCTTTTTTGCAGGTAAATACTTCAGATGAAAAGCCGCATTTACCTTTTCACTGCCACAACATTGTAACAAAAAAGTACTATTAAAAATGATGTGTGTGACATTTGATAGTTTTTGGTTCGACAGGCCTTTTACGTTTAGAAATAAGACTCTACAATTAAGGCTGCAGGCTGCGTTTCTCCTGCTGCTTTGATTGATCAATCATTCAACAGAATTAACAGCTGAAATAATGTGTATCAAAGCTTAATCCTTCGCCAAAGCAACAGAGCTTGTATGAAATGTACTGTTACAATCTCCACTTAGAAAGTGAATAAACGCTGTTGTGCTCTTGTTGGTATAACCTTCAGCAAACTATTGAGTGTTGCATGTTGGGTCAATTTTACAACTCCTTACAATACAGTAATACCATCAGGACTACAGTAGCCTTAATCACTGGTGTGCTTACGTAGTAATACATTAGTTGTGTGAATACACTGTGGAGACAAGGTTTCAACACGGTTTTCCATTGTTTGAGATCTGACTTGTCTTCTAATTATGTCATTTCGCACAACCATCTTCTTCTGCAATAGTTAGGTGGGACCTGGGGTGGGAACACACATTCATATTGTGAATTCGCACCCACTTCTTTTGCCAATTTTATGGAAATTTAGTCGAAATTTCAGCTACGCACGGCTGGAATCTTGACAAATATTGACCGACCAAACACCACGGAACTAATGGTCGGCAGAGCAAATACAGATGTCTTATATTAAAACGTACGTCAGATTAGGTTGAGAAAATGACGCGAACACTCCCACCTTCATAGAGGTTGGAAAGTAAGGCACAAAAGAATTTGTGTCTTTTTGATGAGAACCGTTCCCACTGTTTGCAGAGGAAAACAAACCAAGGACAATAACACACACCGTCTCGCTCAGTCAGCCACATATACTACATGTTACACACCTAATATTACCCACAAAATCCCCTCTGCCGTCCACCTCTCACTCGGTCTCTCTCTCTCCACATCCATCTCTCTTGTGCGCGCACGCACACACACACACACACACACACACACACACACACACACACACACACACACACACACACACACACACACACACACACATCAGACAGCACGGTCCCAGTCAGAGAGGTTAGGGCTGCAGGTCTAGCCGCGGATATCCTGGGATTGTGGAGGGAGCGTGAGAGAGGTAGAGAGAGCACCACTCAATCAATTTCTATTGAATCTCTCGCCAGTGGTAACATGATAAGTGATACAGACCTATGGGATGAAATAAGCCTGTGCATTTCTTCAGATCTGGGGGAAAACAGCCAACTGGGCTTACACACTAAATGGCGAAATTGCTTCAGAGTCCTCCTCAATTTGACAGTCGGAGCCTTTTGTTAAACAACACCGATGGGAAGCGCAGTTTAATGTACACGGCACACAGCTGTACCCTTGTTGTGCCCTTCACGACATTCAGACAAATAGGATATAATGATAACATTTCCCCATTTGGGGATGTTTTTTGCCTGTTTGCCTAACCAAAGAACACTTGTCAGAAAGAAGAACACAAACATTGAATTAAGAGGTTCTGTGGTAACAAATTGCAGAGAAAAAGATTCCTTTTGGTGCAAAGAAAATAAGGAAAGTCAAAGAAGCGAAGGGAAGGAATTTAGACGGTATGTAAATGCAGACTTAACCACGGATGCACCCTGCATGTTGAGCAGGTACAAATGTGAAAAACCCACAACAATACTGGCATGAAATTAGTGAATTAGGTCCCAGGAAGGTTAAGCGTATTCCAGATGCAGCAAAATTAGAGTGCAGCAGAGCAGTGTAATAATACTGAGAAAAGAATTTTCGAAATAACGTTTAAGTGGTAATTATTGTTAGTTCAATGATAACCTTTATAAGACAGGTATTTTTAAAAAGGGAATGAATGATGACTGCTACAGCTGAGAAAGTGTTAAGTACTCGACTGGACGCCTGAAACAGATCTTAGTGTCGACTGATTGAGGACAAAAAACTAATTCTGGCAACTATTTTGATAATCATTTGCGTCATTCTTTAAGCAGAAATGCCAAATGTTGACTAATTGAATGCTTTTCTTTATCTTTTATGATCGTTAACTATATAGATTTTAGGTTTTACACATCTGAAGGAGACATCTTGGGCTCTGAGAAGATGCGAAGACCATTTTTCATTATTTTCTGGCATTTTATCGACAAAAATGATTCATTGATTCATCAACAAAATAGTCGACAGATTAATCGATAATGAAATCAACGGTTGGATGTGGCCCTAGTGCTGACCTCTGAAATCTTTTAATGTCAACTGAAGAATTTAACAGTTAAAAGTCCTTAATGTTGAATTCGTCTTTCATTCCTCCGACTTAAAATATTTAACAATAACGGCAACGTTGTGAGGTAACAGTCGAGGATCTGGAGTAAACTCTGAGCCGACGTTTGATGCAATGATCTAAAACTAAAAGGCTTGAATCCCTCTCGTGGTGGACATACAGCACCAACAGGTCCGGATTCATACTGTGTGGCTTCCAGCTTGATTTGACTCTGGAGTGTGTCCTGCAACGTAGCTTAAAACTCTTAAAAACACCTAAATTGATGGTAAGATACTACAGAAAGAAATGTGTGTGTGAGCGTTGCATGTGCACTAAATCCTTTTCTGTTGAATAACAGACCCTTTAATAATCTCAGGAGAAGGCTCTGCTTGACAATAAGCAGAATTACCCTTGGAGTAAGGGAGAGCTTAGATAGAAGTTTTTCTATTACCTTAGTTATTCGAGCACAACCGGGGGAAATCAACATTTCATGTTTCATTGATTCCCGGAAACCTTTCCATTCGTTTAAAAGTCACCTGCTTGAATACAGATTCATATTTTCAGCCAGAAAAGGGTGCGTGCTCTCTCAAGTTTCCTTTTATGTAAAGGTGATTGCACTATTACAGCGCATGCTTTGTTTATAGGGGATTTAGTGAGGCTGTGGTGAATCTTAATCATCACAAATACAAAACACAGATCTTCATAAAAACACTGTGTGTTTACATTTTACTTTGCCAAACAATGCTGTCATTTACAAGCAGCAACACATGAGCAGGTACACCTAATAATACGGTTGTATATACCCATTGTGTTTAATTAATACTTAACTGAAGCGTGAACACATTACATTATGTGGACCACAACATTTAGTCATATAGCTTTAAATGCAGCGATCACACCTCCTGTTCATGACACCATTCTCTCTATTAGGAGTTGAGCTAGTTGTTAAAGAATCCTCCATGACACGACCCGTGAAGTGTTACTCATGCAACTATCTGGAGATGTTTCTCTTCTCAGGATGTGATGTGAGGCCGGCTGGCCCAGTTAGAGAGACTGTCTCTGTGCATGCAAATTGACCCAACGACTAAGCAATGAACTCACAAATAATATCCTCTAAAACACAGATGAGAAGTCTGGACTTGCTTCAGTTTTGTCTTCAGTTTTATAATTTTATCTCTTCCTCCCGAGTTGCCTATTTTTCCGTGCCGTCATCTTGCTTCAGCGATATTTGTTATCCAGAGAACAGAGATCAAGAGTGCTTCTGCACCGATTCCTTTGCTTTGTTATGACACTAAATTCTGCCTCAGTGCTCTCTGCTAAATGAACGAGCACCACAGATACTCATGCGCACGCACGCGCACTGACACGCTATGACAGATGGCTATGAGCACATAACTTGATGCGAGATAATTTGTTATTTCGAGACTATTGATTTGCGAGTTGTGCAACGAAACAAGTCTCTTTCAGAAGCGTCCCTTCAGCAATCAATTTTAACACGCTCACCCATTTATTGCATTGTAACGACACGATCGATGGAGCTAAGATGATGACTGCACAGAAATACAGAAATAACACACAAAAAAAACAAATATGACAAGAACACTACTGTGAGATGACATTGTTTTTACATGTGAGGTTCCTGAGACGCAGACCGTGGAAGCACAGCTTCCCTGAATATCATCCATCATCCGAACATCTCGAAAAAAAGACGAATACATTATTCTATTTTTAGGGAGGTATCGCCACACTATAAGCCTCTATTATATTGCAACAAAAAAAAAATGGTCCAGTTGATATGTAAGGCGGTGAGTTCAGCAGGGAACGTCATTTACCGATGACGGTCAAAAGTAATGGAAAGTCATTTTCACCGGGGGCTGTTTCCCATGTAGGATAGCTCGCGCGCTGCCAGCTAAACTAGGACAAATGGCGGCCTCATGCCCAAATCATTATGGTAACCTCGACTGAGTTGCTAAGTAGTCCCAGCTGAGGGCTTTGGATGCCCGCATGTTTCCCTTGACCGTAGTCACAGTGCTGTCTGAACAACCTGCAGTGTGAATTACAAGTTGTTCACATCAGGTTTCATTAAACCCTGTTTTTCATTCAACTTCTTCTTGAATTTGGGTGTGTTTTTCAATCCGGAAGATTCAGCAATTCAAGGTTTTATTGATAAAAACAAATCATCAGATGTTGGTGTGGATATGATATAGGGCTTATGTTCCCCCGCAGTCAGACAAACCAACCCACAGATTGTTGATACTGGTAATGATGGCCAAAGCGGTGGGGGTGGACATTCACACGTCGTGTGTCAGGAGCTGGAAGACAGTACAGTAAGTGGCGGTTCACAGCTGTATTGGTGGGAGGGTGTTGTTCCAGATAGTGGTGAGACATGAAATGCGATCGAGGGAGTCCAGTTTGAGTGACAGATCAATGAGTATGAAGACCTTTCAGATGCCAAAACAATAGACAGCAGTTTCTAATAGCCTGAGACTGGATTTGTAATTCTAAAAAAGCAATCACGGCAGCAATTATTTCAGCATGACAAGATCAAAGTCCGTATTATGTTCTCGTTACAATGCAATCTAATAGTAATGTGTGCTTTCTTTTCTTTTATTGGCCACAGCAGCATCCTGTCGCATGACATCACTTCGCCTTGTTAAAATGAACGAGGAGGCTGTGTTCTTTATGGAGGTCTAAAGTCAGTCCCAATGCGGTCTAAGACACAGCAGCCACTGGGCGGCTAATGAGCGAGTGGCTCCAACACGGGAGGAGGGGGGAAGAGAGAGAGAGAGAGAGAGAGAGAGAGAGAGAGAGAGAGAGAGAGAAAGAACGGGTGGAAAGCTAAAAGCTGACTTTTGTGAAACAAATGAAAGTTGTCTCTTGGATTGAAAACTGAGTGAATAAGTGGATACTAGACAATTTTCTGGATGAAGAGCAACCCAGCAGTGCACAGAGCTTAACATTTAAATCAGGAGTATTGAATGAAGTACTTGAAACGTTCAGTAATGGTCATCTTTCTGATTAACCAGGTTTTGTTGTCCCTGGATTGTTCAGTAGTTCTTCTCTGTAGAGGGGTGTTTATGTAAGGCCAATCTAAGTTTGGCTGTAACAAGCTAAGCAAGAGTGATGCCCTGACTTCGGCATTTTAGAAACAATGCAGGAACAGATTACACTACGGTCATTACTGTGATTCATTTCATTTATTTCCTTATACGATTGCAGTCTAGTCCCACATGTAAGTGGTGATTTAGTGAAAAAATAAAGAAGAGAAAATTCCTCTAATAAGGCCTTTTAAGTAAACCTCTCTAAAAGTGTCAGCAACTTAGAGTTAACTTTAAATAAAGTCATTTAATTGACTCAAAGTAAACAAGAACACTTCGATTAAAGACAGATTAATCGTAGCTTTGTTAAAGACTAAGTTTGAAGACTCGTGAAGTGATGCAAGCGTAATTAGTTTTCTTGTACCTAACTAATGATGATGACAGCGGTGACTGGTGATGCATTAATGCCATCCTGGGCAGTTTAATTAGAAATAATAATTAAATGACGAACCTAAATTCTTTAGACCTCAACAGTCGTTGTGTGGAGACAAAAAGTCCCACAAAAGTTTATTTTGTGTTTGGAGTAACTTCCTTGTAAGTGCCCAACTTCACGTTTTGCATGACAAAACGTTCACTATGTATAAGGGGTCACAGCTAACAGTCAAGCAGTTATTTATAAAGTGGTGTCAGGCAAAGCTTCAAATGCCATCATATTATTTGAGCAGCTCCAAATAGAAAATAGAAAAAACAAAACCAGAAATGTTGAGGCAGATTACTCGAGTATTGCATTTCAGTCTCAAATGTCAAAAAGATCAACTCCGTCTTGCGCTGCCTCTCTTCCATAACTCAGAAATAAACTGCACGCAGTGGCAGTAAATAAAGCAAATTAAAGCCTCCTTTGAATTAAAAATTCTAAATGGTTTTAACTAGATAATGGGAGCCTCTTAACAGTTAAGCAGCAAAGCAAGTAATTGCTTTTTCATGGACTTAAGATTTTGAATTTCTATCATGTGGTGGGACTAACAAAATCCAATCACATGGATAGCAATTAAACTCTTCAGTGAACTTCTGACATGGTTCAGTTCCAAGGTAATCACAGAACTTACTGTGATCCATACTTAGTGTCCTCCCAGGATGTCGGCGATGCTTTCTGTATATAGCGTAGCTAAAGTTTTGTTAAAGCCATGTACGACTGGCATGCACAGCATCTGCAACTCCATATGACAAATCAGAGTTCATCGCAAACCAGTTGGAGTTGTTTTTTGGGGGACTTCTTTGTAGTGCAATATGAATGCAGGAGCTCTCCATCCACTAGATACAGATGATACAGTTATGTATTCTTGTGAGAACTTTGCAGGTTATAGTTGAGAAGACAGCATTAGCAGTGATATTTGAAAATATGACTGCGCAATGTGATGTGATACGATTTCATTCTGTTGCTCTTGAGCTTAGTTTTGTACTGCGAGTATTGTTCATTTCATATCTTGTTATGCCGCAGCACACGGAGAGACTACCACACTGCACAATGTAAGCACTCACGTTCCCACAGACCCACTTCCCTCTCTCTGTCATTTCCTGTTTGCTCAAGTATTTGCATTTAATCTTATTTCAGTTAAAATGCTTCACAACACTGTTAAATTACAATGTTGAAGGCCGTGACAATACAATTTCACGTGACACTTCCCTTAAGGTCACTTAATAGACCTTAAATATTCTTATGTAGCAAGATGGTAAGAGCGGTGGCCATTTTGCTTGTTGCGGGCTAACTTCTAACTTCCGTATGAACTGAACCAACTAAAGTGAGGTTTTGCAGTTACGACTAAAACGATTAGAAGTAACTTTATGAAGTCACAGAGAGCCAGATAGTACATGAGTAATAATTAACAACTTCATGTTTCATCCACAAGCTCTTTGTCACAGCACAGAGGCACATTGCTATCGTAAGATTCATTTCCTGTAACCAGTGTAGCCTTACAGCATGGTGGAATTTGCACGCTAACTAGCGAACAGTGGGCTAGTTAGATTGCTTGTAAATTCAATGGCAGTTCTACGCCTGTTTCATTTCTACGGTTACTTCGTTATCTCCCTACAAGTTAAGTTGACCGACAGTATGCACATCAAGTTAGTTGTGAATTAAAATAATTAACATTGACATCTGCATTAACACATTTGATATGATTTTTGTTGTCATTCCGCCACTAAAAACATAATTATTTACAATAAGCTTGAAAACTACTTGACTAAATATAGAAGCATGTACATACTGTATGTACATGCACAAACTGCTGCAAATATTACAGGATAACATGTACCAGTTGTTCCACAAAAGCGTAATATTATTATTTAATGGTTTATTAAAAGCAACGGATGTTCACTAAACACAGGTGTTAAGGAAGTGTGTTGTATTGTTGTAAACCGACCCCAGAGGCACTGCAAAGAAGGACAGGCTCTCTTAATGTGGCCGAGGAAATAATAGGTTCCGTCTCCCTTCTGTGACACCAGAGCCGAGCTAAATACAGGACGGATCCAAGCATTGCTTTTGATTTCCTGCTTGTTCCGTTCTTGATCCAGCCTGAGCCACCCTGTGACCGCTTCCATATGGTGACCTGTCCGACAGCAGGGACAGATTGCATTATTGGACTGGTCACAGCGAGTGGTTGCTGCTAACAAGTTGCTGCTCCTCTCTAACCCCTGTTTGTGAGTGTGTGTTGCTGTGTGTCTAAGTGGATGTGTATTTGTGTGTTTGCATGTGCTTGTGTATGTGACCCCGGGTGACCTGTTTCCAATGAGGAAATGAAATCCATTGCAGGGATTTTCTTTCCCCCCCCCCCCCACCAGCGAACCATTTTATTTTATTACTTCACCTGCACTTCCTTGAACCACTGGGTGTGCTCCCGCACCGCAACAAACTCCCAGACGAGCATCGGCAGCATCTATCTTGTGGACAGAAGTGCTGAGTGGCTATTACTTCTCAGCAGACCACATAAAAACCACAGCAATTAAACGCTATTGGGCCATTCGACTTTGTCCTCTTAGAGGAAAAAGAAAAGGGAGTGAGCGAGCGAGTGAGAGAAAAAACGCAGAGAAGGAAGTGGGCCAGAAAAAGACTGATCCAGCAGACAGAAAGATTTGTATGTCAGTGGATTGAAATGGAGAAGGAGGAATTAAAGAGGGTGAAGGTGATGATGAAATACAGAACCTGCTCTCAAAGAGACATAAGAGAGCTCTTTAACTAAGGTACAATGGAAAGTAAAAGCAGAGTGCACCATGGGAGTTACAGTAAGGTCTCCTCTTTTAACTAGATTTATAGTTTCAGTGATTCTGCTGGAGCTGCATTGTTGTTGTGCCCTCCAGAAGGAAGCTTAAATCATATTCTGTGCTCTTCAGAGTGCTCAACTGAGAAGCACTTTTTGAGTTATGTCTTTTTAAATCTACTTTGCAAAACTGGAAATTGCTCAGACGGGCGAGAGCCAAAGCTGTAGAGAGCGTCCTGTACGAGGTACTCCTGGCAATCTGTGTGTCGTGTGCATTTTCTATTGGCGACACATTTATAAGAACTGCCGGAATTTTTAACAAACCAAAAGAGAAAATTAAATTACACCGGATATCAACATAGATTAAAACTGATGTTAGCCAGCTACTCATAAGGGTTCTAGATTCATTTTAGACGTATTCAATGCAATAATATAATAATTATTATTATTATATAGGTTAGTAAAAGCATAGGGATTTTCTCCTTGAAATCCCCCCAAAAATACGCACATTTAGTTTTTTTCACTGTAATCAGCAGGTACCGAGAAAGACAGAAACCTGGCATGGGTCTGAAGCTGCTGGAGCATTTATCCGCCGACTGCACTAAACTGCAGACGCGCTGCACTGCCACGTTCACGGTAGTGATGCACGGGTCGCAGTTATCGCTGGCATACGGTTAACGTGTGGATCGGGCAGGCCAGCTCATAAAGATTCATATTTCTGATTAATAGCAGATGGGCTGCTGGTGTGGTGAAATAATACATCATTGATGACAAAAATAACTGAAGAATAGTTCACAAGATTTCTTTAAAAAACATTTACTGGGTGATTTCCCTGGGTGGATATGAACCCTGTGCGTATGTAATGTGTCACTAGCAGCATGTTGGTCCAACGAGGAGTGAGCGGAGTGCAGCAGCACATCAGGCCGCTAAAGTCGCACTGATTTTGGCTTCAAATATTATAATAAATCAAATGTGTTTTTAAATTGGAATGAATATTGTTTTGCTTGAGCTCATATTTCACACATGCTGCGTAGTAACTAATAGAACTACAGCAAATGTTTCTGAATATTGCGCCAGATCTGTGATAATGTACTGGTCACAAAGTGCTGTGGATTCTAAGTGGAAGGGATTCCTCCAGCTGGTTTAACATGTTCACCGTTTTCACTCCTTCTTCCTGTTTGTTAGGCTAAATTTTGTGTTTCTCCTGCCGTCATTTTGGCGACTTAGCTCATCCACGACCAAACTCAGCACATCCAAACTAAACTTTGAGCGAACAAAGCCCTGTTTGTCTCAGTGTGACGTAGTGACAGCATTATTGCCAACGCTACAGTCAATCCTGCGACTGTTGTTGTTGCCGCCACAATGGAGGACCGTCCCCATTCATCACCGTCTGTCTGCGTATGTTCCAGGCAAGTAAAAATAAACGTCTCCAACCACTCGCTAATCAGGACGGGGATGTAGGTGCACGGCGCGCAAAAAAAGCACGACGAGAAGCCAACTAACACTGAAAATTACAAATGGCAGCCTTTGGAAGCCGAACACAGATGCTGCACTGTATGGCCCTCTCTCTTACGATCAGTCTTCCTATCCGTCTTTCTCTGCGTCTCTTGATATGTCCCTCAGTCTCTTTGCCTCACCAACTCCCTCTCTTATTGTCTTGCTTTCACTTGTCGTACCTTTGCCTTTCTGTACTTCTGTACGTCTGTCTGAGCCGCTCCGTCTTTGTCACTTTCTCTCTCTGCTGACCAGACAGATATATTCAAATGGCTGCTGAGGGCAGAGTGTTGCATTATTCAAACCCCTCACAGGAACAATGACGGGGAAATTCCCATTAAAGCAGGCCATTTGCTGAGAACAACACATCCTCGGGCCACGGTAAAGCCAGGTTACAGGCAGCAGCACTCAGGAGAGGAATTAACACATCCGCACTGGGGACAGAGTCATCATTGTCACCGAGGCATGCGGTTTTAATTCTCAAACATATATTTTTAATACTAGAAGACTCAAGCGTAGAACCTGTAAGCATCCCTACAACTGGCTCGGTGAATCCAAGACTGACACCTTTGAGTTTTAAACACCCGGCACACAGTTAGCGTAGGCTAACGTGTGCTTTGAGATCAGGGGGCAAGACTGAGCGGCCTGTTAGCTGGCGAGCACTGAGCTTGCTGTGAACCTCAGTGGAAATACCTGTCACATCACGAACTTAATGCGGGAAAATCAAGGGGCTGGAACCAATATCCTGGATACAGCCAAGCTGGCTCACGGCGCGCTCCGATAGAGCCCTCGGGGGTCACATCGAACGCCGTGTGTGATCCACATAATCAAGGTCCCGCTAACGCCGGTGTCATACACGGGGTACTCAAACTCAGGAAGTGAGCAGCTGGTTGCGTGTTCAAATTAATTCACTTCAGTCAAACTGCCAAGACCATTTTGATGTTAGAGATAAGTAATACAGGGTGTGGCTGGATGATGTACATGAAGCATCTGCTTTAGGGAGGGAGGTGTTGCACTGAGAAGATGGAGAGATTCTTAAGAGTTTTAAGACTCAAGAAGTCATGGCTCACACTTTGCAAGCAGCTCAAAGTAGGAAAACATAAATCAGACAAAAATGAAAGCAGTGATAGTATTTGTATTGTCATTTCAGTAAGGTAGTATGCGTTGGTTGTAAGTGTTTACTATGATGCAGTAACATTTGTGTAAAGAGTAGGAAAGCTCTGTGATTATACTTTTAGTTTTACTGTATTTTGTTATTTTTTGTAGCCCATCAGATAATTAACTCCACTGGCTCTTGATGTTGAGATAAACAAGCATCTGCACTCGTTTGCACTTGACATATATCATCATCTCAGCATCTGCAATGCAGGCATGTCATTCATCAATAACTACGGTCCGTATTGAACTGTGGCATCACATAACATTTTGTTCCCAAACATATTGAAGGACGCCAGCTGATTAATTGTAGCACTCTTTCTGACCTTCTGACATGGTGATGTGTTTAGACCACAGGGGGGGAAGTCTTGCGATTTTAGCCAATGAGAACAAACATTTTGCCGATAGCCTTGGGCTATCTAGATGTGCAAGTAAGCACACTGTTTCCCCCGGCAAGATCGATGTTCCTCGATTAGGCTGCGCGGGCCAAAACCAATGCAGCAACTTTCCTATTCGTCAGCTACCCAGGCCCATTTTCATTTAACATGTGCGCACATAAATATGCAGTGACACACTCGCATGGACACACACACACACACACACACACACACACACACACACAATGAGGACAAATAGCTGAGAAGTTTGTCGCCTGACAGAGGCTCTGGAGCTGGCCGTGGAAATATGCCTGGTGCAATATACTTTCAGCTCAGTGTGACATTTC
>NW_022280045.1:3699288-3706008 GCF_004355925.1 Anarrhichthys ocellatus | reverse complement strand
ACACACACACACACACACACACACACACACACACACACACACACACGCTTGCATCCTGTGACTCTATCAAGAATCTTAATCAAGTGCTGGCTCATGTCTCAAGTGTAAAATTAGTCATTTCTAGCGTCCTTCAAAACCACTGAGAATGCTAATGAACGCATGTTTGCTAACCGTACGTGTTGTCATACAGCACTGTATTACTTCTCACAGTTGGATGTGTTTAAAGTGGACCGCAACTTAACAACTTTAAGTAAAATACACAGCTTCATTACCTTTCACCAGAAGTTTGAGTTGAGACACGGGGGCAGGAAATTGAAACGAAGACTACCTGCTGCTTTATGTTACTGTAGCTT
This sequence comes from Anarrhichthys ocellatus, assembly GCF_004355925.1. Taxonomy (NCBI): domain Eukaryota; kingdom Metazoa; phylum Chordata; class Actinopteri; order Perciformes; family Anarhichadidae; genus Anarrhichthys; species Anarrhichthys ocellatus. Next base: position 3,705,655 of record NW_022280045.1, on the reverse strand, counting down.
CCACCATCTTTGCCATGTGATGCTGAATTAGCGATTTTGTAAATTTTTATTTGTATTGCTCGTATGGGGGTTAGTTAGGGAAGGAGTCATTAGATTAGAGACGATGCACAGTTTTTGTATCTGTTTTTTTGTTTTTTTTAATCCCCTCTTTGTATATTTTTGTCTCTCCCAACCAAATGACCTTTTTTAAGTTGAATTTGATTATTTAGTATTCCTCCTGTTCCCTCCTGGATATCTGGAGCAGAGAATAAAAGTCTTCACATGTTTAAAACATCCGCACCCTCTCTCCTTTGTGTTGACAGCCGCAGCTCAGAAGACCAACACTGAAAGGATCAACTCCGGTCGGAGCCCTCAAGGTGCGTTGCGTATTCAGATGCATGCTACAGCACACCTATGTGCATGTATGTGTGTGCGTAATGATCACTTCTTTCCTCAATTTAAAAGGCACTCTCCTTCTCTTTATGCATGAGAGCCTATGCAAGGCAAAGCGTGCGAGAATGTATCCACACACACTCAGAGAAAAGCAGCTCAGCGTGACACCTGTAATAATGAAAAGACATGAAAAGGGAATCATTCTCTTTGCTTTTCAATCCACATAGTAATGCTCCTTTCAAAGAGGCAGCTGCATACCTTCTGTCTGTTGATCTTTGATGTTTTCTGAAACCCTTCTACATCATCTGTGTGAAGCTCAGATGGACTTTTTTTCGGATAACCCAAGGCCCATTTTCTATCTGTCTGTTTCCCTGGATTTAGCCACATTAGCATTGGAGCACATACTTTAGGAGCTGTTCCAATCACTGTGCGCCACATATCTCAATGACCTACAGACACCATTACTCTTCTTGCAATAGGTTTACTGTGTAGCTGACTCCATTGAGGTAATGTATTAACTTCCCACTTCCACAGCTCTATATCATCTGTACTAAGTTCGTGTGTCACCCTCCCATCCAGCGGTGCACGAGGTACAGTAAGTTTAATACCCCGACTTGTTTGCCAACTGCCAACAGGCCTCTGGGCAGACTGAGCCTTCTCAGAGTTGTCAGAAATTAGCAAAGTATAAAGTGACGACTACACCCCGCGTGACTGGCCTAGTCTCCAGCTCATTGGAAGTGTGTCGTAGAGAGAGAGAATCAATAGTGAGGCAGATAGATCATGAGATATGGGGGATATTTAGATAGAGAGCCAGAGAAAATCAATCTGGAAAAAAAAAAAAAAAAAATCGCCTTATTCACATTTCCTCTCAGCATCGTCAAACTGAGTAATTATCCAACACGTCAACCAATCCAATTCCTCTTACCATGAACGTGAGATTACTCATTGTTAGGGTTGCTCAGCGAAGTACATTAAGTCGGACTAACTGCACAGAAGAGGAGATGAGCGAGTCTCTGAGAGTCCATCCACCCCTCCACATGTCTTTATTGACAGCGGCGTGTCGGAGTAAAGTTTAATGTGTGATAGAATGCATGGAAACAAATTCGCTGGGTTTATTGGCGCTTTTTTGGTGCTCAGGGGTCACAGGCCTTTTAATAACAGTGGATTGAATGGCATGCCAGGAGCCAGACCAAATAATGATGGAATCACATCTCTTGTGCCAAGAATTGTACTTATGAACAAAGTGTCACTTGGAGCAAGACTTTGAGTTGAACTATTACCTACTTTACGGAAACAAAAAGTCCATCTTCACAAGAAAGACACAACATGACCTTTCTTCATCTTTGATATTTATTTTTCTTCTGAATTTCACATTGTATCAACAGTAATATATTACAAATGCTCTTATTTTGTTGTATCTATTTGATCTTTACTTCCAAATTCCACTGTTGTGTTAAACTCTGCTTTGATCCCGACGGTGGAGAAGCACTTGGTTTGGAACTCGCAGTGATGGGCAGAGAGGAGGAAGGAGGCGGCGCTGCATGTGTGCCTTTCTAATTAGTTCTCAGAGGAACCCGGCCATTGATTGTTGCAAATGCCCATTGATTTTTTTTTAGCAGGGCTCTACACTCTTTGACGCTTGCACTAAATGCCACAAGACGAATGACGTCCGTGTGTCGGTGGTGTCTGTGACATCAGTTTGTCTTTTTGTGTGTGTGTGTGTGTGTGTGTGTGTGTGTGTGTGTGTGTGTGTGTGTGTGTGTGTGTGTGTGTGAGAGATGGGGGCATTTTTATTTTCACAGCTTTCAATCCATCACTCATTCATTCTTGTGGACATCCATGAGTTTGAAGGAGAGAGTGACAGAACAAGAGGGGTAGATGGGAGACGCAAGCTTGTGGGAGGTGAGACGACGTCAAAACTCAAAGCTCAAAAGAAGAGAAGATGGCTGGTTGATTTTATTTAATTTTTTACTGCATCCAAATCCGAGGCTATAGAAAAACACAGCGACACGTCTGCAACACCGCAATCATATGACGGCCCACCATTTGGCTCCTCACCACCGTCAAAATCTGGCACCGGACGTGGGCGGCAGCTGCTGCATGTGTCACGCTTTACACATGTACTCTGTGTGTTTTGGTAGCTGCCAAAAAACGCCGCTAACGGGTTGGGCTCAAGTCGTTGGCGATATTCGTCACTACAGGACGTGCAGAGAGGAACACGCGTGACGCTAATACATTAAATGATCACAGAAAAAGAAATCTTCAGCAAAATATAAATACAGCAAGTTATGATCCGTCCTGACAGTTTGTCTTTACAAAAGATGTTATGTGACGATGAGTAAATGAAAGAGCTCATTTGCTTTTATAACATGAGCACAGTTAGTAAAGCACGTAGAGGGAACACAACAATACAGCATCGTAGAATATGAGAGAAAACCTACATTCAAACTTTCTTACGATAGATTTTAAATCATCGAAATATCCAATTTGCCTTCAAATTATGGAAAAGCTAGCTTCAATTGATTTGATCATAATTACACATCATCCTCTCAGGGAAGACAGGGGCTCACGCTGTATTAGTGTCAGTGAGAAATGTTACAGAAGTTGACTTTCTCTGGTGGATGGAATCATTAATGTCGTTACCCTGATCTTTCACAGAGGAGTGCACTGGCACACAAATTTAATTGCCAATTTTGAAAAGGGAGCCGATTGTAAATGATACAAACTGTTGAATGAAATGTCGAGTAATGAATATTTTGTCGGAGGTAATCCCGACACCGATTCTGTGAGGTTGAGGAGCGCATCCTGTACGGTAAGGTGTCACAGCTTATTGTCTAATACAGCGGGACATATCGGCTGCAGAGCAGAAAAAACAGAGAAGTTTGGACTGGATTATTAAAATGACTGATGGCGATTTAGGGCCAGTGTAGATTTAAAATATGTATATATTATGGACCAGGTTGAATGAGTAATACTCCAAGAAAAAGCTCTGAATTTTCAAGATTTATGTTGTAAATTTATGAGAAAAAGAAGTGTGAAACCAGGGGAATGAAACTAGCTTGTTTTGTTTTTGTTAAGGAACCACATCGCTTCACTTTGAAAGGTTGCGTCAACCTCATCACACCACAACTTCCCCCGTTAAACACTGCGGTGAGCCGCCGGGTGATAAATATATTATTGTCGTGGACTCTCCATTCATTCATTCATTCATTGTCATCCTGTCATCCGGGGCCGGGTCAGACTAAGCAGAGTATTCCAGCGTTCCCGCTCTACGCTACGAGGTCTTGCTGTGTTGTTTTCCTCTTCACACTGTGACACGGTGACGGTTGGGCAAAGTCCCTTAAAAAGCTTCAGTGTGTAACTATGGTAACGGTTTCTCAACAGCTGGGTATTTATTGTTCACTACACACGACCTTTGTGTAGCGAAGGATGGAAGTAGTTTGTCAGTTGTGGTCATAAAAGAACACAGATAGAACATGTATGTATGTTTCAGGACCTTCACCTCGCTCAGGGGCCTTTTTTACCATAAATATGCACTTTAATTTGACTTTTATTCTCGTAATTTAACGGCATTTTTTTTTTTACATACAATGGGCTTAATACGCCATCATAGTATTAGAATTTAAAATACCAAGAGATTTACCATATTTTCTGAAATCTAGAGAATAGCATGCCCTAATTTCGTATTTCAGTTGCTTTTATGTATTTATTTTTGATTGTCTTGTTGTTATCTCATCCCCGCTCACAAAGGTGGCATGCTGAAGCTGAAATGTCACACTGAGCTGAAAGTATATTGCACCAGGCATATTTCCAAGGCCAGCTCCAGAGCCTCTGTCAAGCGACAAACTTCTCAGCTATTTGTCCTCATTACAGAACAGCCTCCGACTTGCCCACCTTAATTCCCCCGCCTGTCCTTCTGGGGGCTCTTTTTTCAAACCCTGCCTTGGCATGAGTCATTTTTACGAGCGCCACTTTGGCCCCCGTCGGTCCGGGCCGCCTATGCTTTAAACCCAGCAAGGCGAGTAAATCTGCCAGCTTTAATTAAAATAGCTTCTTTTACAGCACTTTCCCCCAGCGCCGTCCCTCTTGTCCCCGATGACATAATGGTGCCGGGAACCTCCCTCTGCAGAGCCGCCTCAAAAGGACTGACCCTTTGGAAGAATGTGTGGCGCACTATTTTATGATGAGTTGGCAGGAAATAAGCCACATCTCATCCGATCTGCTCATCGCCTTGCTCTGACCTGGTTCCGTGAGTGAAAAGGTTCATTATGAAGGTAGCGTGGTGAGAAAGTCTACATAAAACAAATTTTAACGACGCAACAAAAAAAATCAATGAGCAAAAAAAACGTCCATCGTGGTTTAATTGTGTGTGGAGTGACAAACAACAACCTTGCTGTCTTTCAAGGTCAGCCTTTCTAGGAGAAATAACGATCTGTGAGGCTGAATCAATGAAGCTCATTGAAGCTGCTTTCCTACAATATTGTAAAGGGACCAACTTTGGTGCCATTGATTAGCTGATTTATAGCTTGCATCTGTTCTGGGCTCACGGTGAATGTAGAGCCGCTCATTACGGACGGAAAAAAGAGACGAGTGGAGAAATAGGCTGCAAACTGTGTCTTAAAACAGTTTGAGTATTCGATGCATCTTATAATTCATCCAGTGCACCAAACATGCTGGAAACGCTTCCCGCAGCAAATTCTGTTTTCTTTTTAATCGTATGCGGAAAACATCAGCGTGAAAACATCAAAGATGTAAATTAAAGTCTTAAACAGCATTGGGTTTATGAGGTGATTTTGTGTTAGTTGCAACAGTTGGAATTGCAAGTCGAGTATCGGACGAAATTTACATTACAAGTCCATAAAAATTAAGTCCTGAAGAGCCATATCAGTACATTATTTCATACCATCCATGCATGCAGGGAGCCATTGTGCTTGAGCGCTATTGGCCCAAAAAGACGGAGGCCAGAAGAAGCCTGAAACACTTGTTTGCCAAATGCGACCAGCGAGCTACCTACGTTGGAACGAATGAGGCACCAACGCCACACACAGTTCTTTTCATACATCCGTGTCTTTAACTGGCAGTAAAGAAGAAATATCAGCTTTTTTTTTTTTTTTTTACATAATCTTGGACATGTCAACTATCAAGCACTGATTGCACAACCACATCTACCATCCTCCCTTCTATTCAGCTCCCGTCTCTCCTCTCCTGGCTCTACCTTACTCCTCTTCTTTCTTCCACTCATAAAACACGCACTCGCTACACGAACACACCACCCACCCTCCCTCCCTCCTTCCTTCTCTTCTCCTCTCTTATTTCCTCTCCTTTCTTATCTGCACCACTGAAGGGGTTGTCTGTCTCCTGACCAGCTGAAGCAGGGCTTCCGCTGCTCTGCGCCTGGCCCCTATTATCGGAGCATGACAAGGCGCTGCAGTGTCAACTTGTCAGCCTAATAAACATCCTTTATGGCACCGCCTGGGTGTGTTTTGAGGGGAGTAAGCCAGTCACCACGCAGTGGACCATTGATTTCATGGATGGCGCACAGTGCTTACACTTCCACCCGTCTATTATGCAGCGGACAGGCTGCACTTGTTCTGCCATGCACGGCCATCCTTATGAAACTCATGCTACTAGAGTCTGACCATTCAGTAGGAGACGTGGTGGTAGAGATAGAGGCAGAAACCTTTTGCAACCTGTGTTTTGCAGGTTAGGGTCAATAAGGCTTTTGTATTTTCTTTTTCTCCCCTACCTAAATCCTTCTTTATGGTAATGCTTGGTAATGGTAATGCTATGGTCACACAGAGGTTGAACAGACCATTCAATCACATACAATAGCAATCACGCACTTCTTTTTTTCCTTTCTCCTGCAGCACTTACAACATGAACTGTTCCCAGACCGAACGGAGAGGGACAAAAGGATGAGAGGAAGAAGAGGGAAACATGGAGGGAGGGAGAGAGAGAGAGAGAGAGAGAGAGAGAGAGAGAGAGAGAGAGAGAG
>NW_022280045.1:3690190-3699278 GCF_004355925.1 Anarrhichthys ocellatus | reverse complement strand
AGAGAGAGAGAGAGAGAGAGAGAGAGAGAGAGAGAGAGAGAGAGAGACCACCACCCTTGAGAATGACTGGAGCACTAGTTCAGCACCAAGGAAAGCAACATATCTGGACTACCAATCAAATAGGAGCCAGTGAGCAAAAATCCAAATGTGCCTCTTTAACCTTTGTCTAGTAGCATGTTATAAATATTCATAAGAGGTGAGCAGAAAGATGTCATCTTAGCAAGCAAGCAGCATAGGCTCCCCCCGAATGTTCATTAACATCACGACGAGCAGGTGTGGAAAACAGAGAAACATTCATCCAATGCTTCACGTAGCCAGACGAGCCTCGTGCGCCGTTTTGTTTTCCAAGCTATGAATCAGCTGCTGGATGTTTCCAGCGTTCATAATAGATGTGAAAGCTTTTGTAAAGCATTTAGTCTTTTTACTGTTATTGCTTTTGACAGCTAAAAAATAAATAATCTGTCAGCTAAAAGCATAATGCGCTGCGAAGGCCAGCGCCGGAATCCAGTGAGCATTCGCAGGGCTCGTATATTGATCTGTGATCAGTGACAAACGGGGTCACCGTGGTTATCTCAGTTATAGCTGAATGGCAAAAATTATTTTATATCACGTATATCTCCAGGAGAGGATGATTACACAGGTTGTATTTGAGAGGCTATTAGGAGCTGGGTAAGCTTCTTCGTATTATCGGGAGCAAGCGAGCGGAGGTCACATTCAGTCTAATGCAGCTTTGATTGTGTTCGCTATCTTTCGAACTGGCCGTCTGGCACGACGCGACGCGATCAGCGGTGCTGGAAAAACAGCATTACAGAGCTTTGTGAGGCAACGGCAGTCAGGCGGGCAAACCTGGCAACCCGTAAAACTGTCAGAGCGACCTTCACTTACCCTCAGTATTGATGGTCCAATCATATAGAGAATTAGCACCTTCTGGGATTTCTGAAAATGGGGCATAATTCTCGGATATGTCTAAAGAAAGACGGATAAATCATATTGTGACTTTATGGCAGTGCCCGGAGAGCCTGCGAAGATGAATTCAAAAAACATGTTTCCCCCCCTCAGTCCTTCCGACTGTAAAAAGATGTCGTGGTCAGAATAGCGATTGGAAAAATCGACTACAAACAAGTCAACACATAAAAAACGAATGTCTCGTCCGTACTGGGATAGAACTTTTCAGAACATCATTTTTGATATTGATGTTAAACTGTTGGTGAGCATCTCAAGCATTCATCTCATATATTCAGGGCTCCGCTCAATAGGCTCCCCTGAGAAAAGCACAGCAACAGCTTCACACCATATTTCACAGTCCCTGTTGAGCTCTCCCCCCAAAAGGCACCAGGTAGAGCTTTTCATCTAGTCTTTATTACACAGCTCCGATGCTGTTCCAAAATCTGCCAAGCGGGTAAAAATGACACATGCTTAAAATGTAGTTTTAAATAAATCACTGACCAGATTTTTAAAAGAAATTTGAGACACATTTTAAAACTTGGCTACAGTTTGGTCGATTTTCTCCGGTTAAACAAACCGGGATTCTAAGAATTTCAGTGTAAAAATCAAAAAGTAATAAAAGTACAACCTATTAGCATTAGATCGTCTGTGCTACACAGTATGAAAGCTTTATAAAAACACTGCCGGTGGCTCCTCTCTCTCTCCCTCTTTGTTCAGCCTTCTATTCACCGTCTTTAGCTGTTCTCACTATAAATAGATGTCTGTGTCCATTAATGTTTCTGAACTCCTAAAAGACCCGGTTGTACTTTCCAAGCTGTGCCCATCAGTATCTCCGCTTTCAGACACTGGATGTACCCTGCACAATGAAATATTTTAGTAACACATGAAAACAAAAAAGAATGGTGGGCGATAATTGACAGGAAGTGAGCTGTATTTAATGGGGTAAACATGGACACCCACCATTATGTTCCATTAAGACCTCTGTACAAACCTGGTGAGCATCAACAATAAATGCCTCTGTCTTTATTGGTATTACAGCTACCGGAGTGCTGCTAGATCTATTATTTGTGTTATCAGTTCTTCAAAAACTACCAGAATCAAGGATTTAGCTCAAGATTTACAAAGAAGGAAAATGGAACCAATGATTTTGATTCTGCCACAATCATTAAATAGTTCATTCTGATGATTCATATGACACACAAAAAAGAATCCAAATAAATCTGATCTGGTTTAACCCTATTCTCTAGATGTGTTTCACCAACATATCTTGTATTTTGAACAGGGATGCACCGATACCGGATATCGGGCCGATACGGTCTCAAATAGCTGGATCAGGTATCGGCCAATTAAATTCTCTGATTACTCCGATTACCCATGCGCGTACTACGTCAGTAGCATGGCAGTAAGCCGCAGAGCTGAGGGAGCTAACAAACATGTCAGCTGTTTGGAAGTATTTCACGCTTGCTTGTTTTAAATAATAAATATTTCAGTAAATTTATGTCTATGTTTTTGTTACATTTTGTTTGACAAATGAAAGCAATGTTCAAGTCAAGCCAGATGTTGCCTTACACATAAAAGAATGATCCCAGTCTCTTCCACACAGTGAGACGTACAGCTCATTAATTTAACACTGGTATCGAATCGGTGCTCCGTATCGGCCGATATCCAAAGCCCAGGTATCGTATCGGGACAGAAAAGTTGGATCGTTTTTTTAATTTTTAATCCTAAATTCACCCCATAATTCCAGTTTAACACCCTTTAAACAGAAATGCTACTATAGATATGATGAGGGACCACAGAATAGCTCAAGAGTGGGAGCTGTACCGTCTATGGGTGCACTTAATAAAATTTTATTGTATAAAGAGTGTCGAGCAAAATCAAAGATCTAAAAAATTCAACAGATATTTGTAGATTTTTATCCGCTTTCATTTTATGTATTTATACTTTGTGGGTGGAAGGACGACTGACTTTATTTTTTTGCTCTTTGTGATTAAAGCCTTTTAAAGGAACGGCAAGCAATAAGCCTGCATAGCACAGAGTCAAAACAATTAGATTCATCTCCTGCACAAAGGGGATCTCTTATGACTCATATAATGAGCTTTGAATCTTGATACAAAAGAAAAGCTCAGGCCATGATAGCAAAGCAGTTACATCACGCTGTTTGAAAGAAAAACAGGAAGGAGGAATGGCTGAAATGAAAAATGGGAACGTCTGCAGTGCATATATTCCTCCAGTGATTGAATGATTCTGAAGGTGTTGATGCATTATCTAAGATCATAACGCACATGGACTGAATACAAGTGGGTAAATAAAACAAGTCAGAAAATAGGCACATGTGTTACTTATCACAACACCAATGTGGGAGCATTGAGAAAATAGCACGCACACACACACACACACACACACACACACAAACATATAATCATCGTGTAAATGTTTTGTGTCCAGTAAATTTGTATTTTGACAGTGTTGTCAGAGTTGCCATTTGAGCGTGACAGTTTGGTAATCACAGTGACAGGGGCAGGATATTGGATTTAACCGAAATGCCTAATAAATGACATTCATTTATTCAGTGTGCCAGCAACCCTACTCAAGCCTTAAATGCATGTGTGACATAGAAACACACACACACACACACACACTTACATGAACAAGCACACGTGCACACTGTGTTGAGGTGTTAGCTCGTTCGTCGACTCAGAGCTGAAACACATAATTTCTGTAAAAGCAAAGCATAACGGACGAGATTCTCTACTTCTGACAGATATATAGCAGCAAGTAAAGAGATCATTTATGTTTAATCTGAAAAACATCATGCTTTTCCATCCAATTCATGTCTTTCTCCAAAATCTACATGGATCTACTTTTTTTTTACTTGGTTCTGCACCGATTGCACTGGTCTTCCCCAGCGAGAGGTCCCATCACAGCCCACGCTCTCTGCCGGCTCTTCTGTCAGACTGGCCCTCAGGTGTTTGGTCTCATTCCTGATCAACGTATTTCCTCGCCTGGTCAAATGACCTACTGAACAATTTAGATTGTTCTTTCTACAGAGGCTTCAGTGTTCTTGTGAAATAGTTTCGCTTTGCAAACAACTGCCACCACACTGTCATAAAGTCCAATGACATAGGCCTACCATCTATATTATTTGAAATGGGCCATTCTGCATAAAGAGAATACTTCTACATTGGTACTGTAAGTTTATTTCGATGCCAATATTCAGCCCACTCGTTGAAAGGTGTAAACATATTTGCAGTTCACTCTAAAAACTGAGGCGGGACAAAAAAAAAAAAGAGACTTTGCCGGGCCGCCACAGTCTCGGTAATAAAGAGGAAACAGTGACAGGAATGCTATTTGTCAGACATATATTTAGAGATGTTGGAGATCCCTTCCATGAAGATTCAGTCACCACTGACCAACAATCTGTCATCCAGTCAGCCCTTTCAAAAAGAGTCCCAGTCGTATATGCTTTTTAAATGAACAAAAGCTTGATGAATGGCTCTTTTGATATTGTTCGACTAGAGTTGAATTGATCTGAACTATTGATGTATTGATTGACGGGATGATTAATAAGGTTTAATCAGGTTGAAGATGAATTTCAGCCCTTGTTGACGACAGATTACGAGATATTGCTCCATATCTTTAATCTTTTTCAGTCCCTTATGAGCAGACATTTGCTTCTGTGTGCACACAATATTACAACGATGCTAAACAATCCCTGCGTTATTGAAAACAGAACTTGAGAGGTACCGTGGCTTGTTCTGAGTCTGTGCCATCGATCACTCCGTGGCAAGATGCCACTTTAATCAAAGGCTGGATATTTCATTAAGGAGCCATAAGCTGCACATCCTGTACCCTCCGTGGGCCAAACATTAGATGACTAAATCCTGAAGCTGTTATATTGACAGTGATTGAGAGGCCATCTCTGTTGGCACGCTGACAGCAGGTCAATTTTATGGCCAATGTGGGCAAATATTGTGGTCTGATTATGAGTGTTTGTTTTCAATTCACTGTCAAAGAGCAGCTTAAGAGTTGTGTATGTTTTGGAACACACCGGTCCAAAACAAAATTGGATTCAGATAACGGATATGAGGCCGTTCTATGTTTCTACACGGTATACATTATAAACAGGAATTACAATTCCTGTTTGAGTTTTGACCAATTTGTTGCGGCATTAAAAAGCAAAAAGACAAAAAGGAAACGCTGCAGAGCGACCCGGGCTCTGGCCACACGTGGATCCTCTGAGAGCAGCACAAGATCAATGAGAGAGCTTTTTTTTTTTAAACAGCAGGGTTGTCCTCCAGCCAAAGGATGAAATGATCTATGTAGATCTCATTAGCCCCCTACGATGACGGACGTACGACCAAATGATTAATGGCCAGCTGGAGAAACAGGAGAAGTATTGACGTGACCTTTAGGGATGCCTCTCTTTCAGGCGCAAACGCACCGACATGTCTTCAACAGAAATGATCGAGTTTGACATTTCCATCGTTTTCCTCTTCTGCCACTCTCTCCCACTCTCTCTCTCTCTCCTTCTACCTCTAAATTGCAGGGTACTGACATTCTCAGTATTGACATTATTCTGTCCCCGTTAGAGCATTCCGTCTGCATTAGTTTGTATTCACAATGTCCATAAAAGTGTTAAATTCACCTTTAATAAAAACTGCAGTTGAATGGTCATCTGCCAATTGGATTTCATGAGCACAGCCGTTGTGGGGGGGATAAAAAAAAGAAGTGAAAGTCGATAACAGTAGACAGTGTCATCTCAGATGATGAGGATTTAATGATGGGGAGTCGTCCAGTCACCTTTCCACAACCCCCAGAGATAACGGACCACCGACGGTGAGCAGGAACGTTGAAGGAATTAATTCAACATTGTGTGTATGTGTGTGTGTGGTGCAGGCAGTGAAGTGAGGGCATGTGATTATAGATAAGAAGCCAGAAAGAAAAGAAAGGAGGAGAAGTGTGCGAGGAGGAGGCTAGGGGAGACGGGAGGACACAAGAAGATGATCTGTGATCTATCTTTTCTGTATATTTCCATTATGTACGGGACACAAATGGTGTGATAATGAAAGAGACAAAGAGGTGGAGAGGGAATGGAAGAGTGGAGGGAGGGAGGTGCAGGAGGATAGAAAGATGCAGGGGGGAAATGGTCTGCGTAGAGGGGAGGAAGGAGACAGATGACGGATAGGAGGGCCAAAGACCAGCAAAGATGAAGATGAAAAAAATGGCAAGCAGCATTAATGAAGGAGGAGTGGAGTGTGGGAAGCCCTCGCAATTAATTGGTCTGAACAAACACAGATGTTTGCATTTTGCCTTAGGCCCATGCTTTCCGCCCCACTTTCTTTGCCTCCTATGGCGGTCCACACCATGATCGATCGGGAGAGCTGCTGCCCGATTAATCTAGCTCACTCTGAAGATCCTGACGCAGCCTCAAGTGGAGGGACTCAAGAGCACCGGGGTCATTGATCCGACTTTCTCCTTCGGAGGTTTAGAGAGTATTTTTTAGCAAGTCAATGTGCAAAATGCACATTCAAACACAAGAAATAAGAAAAATAACTATAATTTTCTACTCTATTTCCATCATTTTTTCCACATTCCACATACTGTGTGTATACTCTACTTAATGTTGAGATAATGCGGTTTTTGTATCTTCGACCTTTGTCTTCATTAGTATTGGGCCATATCTGCTCACCAAAGCCTGTGATCATGTAGCACCACTTAACAAGTGAGGAAATGTCAAGGTTACAGGGAAAAGGTCTTGGACAAGCAGATTACAGGAGATTTGAAGGAGATGTTTTCGCAGCAATATAACATTTACAAGAATGTAAAGGTAAGCTTTCATAAAACTCTGTGCCACATGTTATATCCATATTGTCCAAGCTACTCTAGCTGTCACATTTGTCGACGCTGCGTTGAGGCTTTCGTCATATGAAAGTGGGCGTGGCGTCACCTCTCAGCCCATTGCCTACTTTTTCGCATTGTTAAACATGATGCAGTCGATGGACTTAGGCTCCGACCTGAGGGTGAAGTTACACTTGAATATATTACACTGTAATTAATTCCCATGCTTGCAGCTAAGAATAACCGTAATTTACAAAAATGTTTGCCTATTCTGTCATTTATAGTTCTTATAAAGAATAACAGAATCTGCAAAAATCTGAATCGGCCCGGAGAATTGCAATCGATGCATCTCTAGTCGTTTTTTTTCTGTCCTGCTGACCAACAGAGAGATAAACAGTCCAAACTACAAACATAACCTCCATGAGTTTTTAGATTGATGTGATGTTTAAGAAGCCTAAATCCATCACAGCACACATCTTTCCTTCTGTAGTTTGTGGGCAAAGTTTCGTTACCATCGTCAACTATGAGCAAGGACAAAGTTACAATTTCTCCTCAGAAATATAGTAAAGGATAATATGAAAGTATGCTTTTAGAAAGCATGTTTGCTCACAACTCAAACCAATCGACTCCATCAGAAGGATTCTGTGAATTGATTTGATTTGCATTAATATTGAGCGGTTGAGCAGACGACTCTAAGTTAATCGGCTTAATTAGCGTAAACATGCAAAACCATTGGAATAGTTCAATTAAATATTGAAAAACCGAAGTTCAAGTGAAACATTTGCATAAATAAAGCCCACTCAAAACAGCTGTATGTACATGGGATGCTTATTACGTTCAATTCTCAAGGTAATCTTCCAGAAGAAGAAAAATTAAAGCTTACAAAGATAGGCATTTATCTTATTGCCGAGTGTGATTTAGTATAAGAATTTAGTATATGAATAGTATAGTATTTATTGAACTATTCTCGCGTCCGGTCTCCCGGCGGCCGTCGTCTTTGTTGACAAGCGGTTCGGGAGTGGTATGTCTCACCCTTCACTATAATGGGAGGCCTGGAGCTCACTGGTGTGCTCTGCCGGCTCGGACACGCACCGTAATATTTCTGCTGTCGTGAAATTGAGTGTCGGTCCCAGCTGTGACGGATCAACATCTCTGTCTCTCCATCCATCTTTTCTCTCTCTTATTCGTTCACCATTAAATAGACGTGCGTCTGAAACAGCACTACAACAAAGCACGGAGAGCGCTTGGTTTCTGCACAGGCCAGAAGAGCAGGTGTGACTGTCAGGCCTTTGAAAAGACAAATCCAGTCATGCTAGTTAGTAGCATGCTCTCAGTAGCCCTAAAATCAAAGCCTCCCTGTATGTCAACACCTCTTTGGGATGTTTGTTTTTTTCTTAGATTTCTTTTATCCTTTTGTTGACATTCGTTATGATTCACTAACAGCGCAGTGCCTCTGGAGGTTAAGAGCTTCATGAAAGAAGATTTACGATCTTTTGCCAACCTGAAATAAAGTTAACGGAAAGATCCAAGGAAAGAAAATGCGAGACAAACAACAACAACAACAAGCCAGCTTAGTCAACACCCACTTTTAAAGAGAATTACTCAACTAAATGTCCATCTTAGATTCCCATGGTAAGCAGGATGACTCAGGCTACAATGTGTTGTGATTAAAACAAGGTACATTTATAAATCTGCTCTATATTTAGCTTTTATGTAAATCAAAAGAGAGTTCCTAACAAGTCTGGTTGCAAGAGACATTAGAAGGTTGATGCGATCCAGGTGTTGACTATTGATATGCATACAAATGAGTTGACTGTATCACTCTCCAGATATCACGCATACTTCACCGACATCTTAAAAAGTCTGTTCTAAAATTTGTGCTTCGGAAAGTCTACATCAGATTCACAGCGTGTTCTTAAACGGTAAAATAGTTTGTAGCCGTGTTCTTATAATTGTCATTCTAAATTCAAGGCGTGTGCCAGCTGATCTTAATTAGCATAGGTAAATGTCCTGCCAATCCCTGTTAAAGGGCATGAGACAGCAGGGCCTTGTGCACACAGAGAAGTCAAGAATGGCCAAACTAAAGTCGAAGGGCGTGTGTCCACATAGCTCCTTTTTCTGAGCGCCAGAGTCTTTCTTTCAATCGTTCCAAATGAGGAGAGAGCGCATGCGGCCGCATGGAGAAAAAGCGCTGCGCCCAGCACGACTCCTTTTTGTGCCGCCACTCCAGGCGCTTCAAGTTGAAAATCTCTGAAGTTTTTTATAAAAGATTGTTTTGGCTGTCTGTCTGTGGTGAACTTTA
>NW_022280045.1:3684386-3689790 GCF_004355925.1 Anarrhichthys ocellatus | reverse complement strand
GTTCTATAGATGTGTATTGCATTACACATCTATAGATGTGTATTACGTTACACATCTATAGAACTGAATGCTCTCGCGTGTGTAGTATCCCAAATAAGAAAGCATTGGTGAACGTCAGAATCTCTGTAAAAACTGCTTCAGTGGGTTTAAAGAAGAAATGTCTTCTTAATGAACGGTTGGTGAATGAGGCCCGTTTAATTCATCAAAAAAAAATATGCGGTGGTGATGCAATTTTAAGTGAGCACTACCACTGCTATACCATGTATATTTAACCTCTATGACAAATACATTGCATTTCCTGTGGCTGCTTCACAATAAAAGCTTTCCAAATGGTTCGTTTAAGGGAAGCGACCGCATCACAAAATGTTCGGTTATTAATTAAACATTGACTGGCTGATACTGTAGAAATGTCGACAACAAATAGTATCAAAACTAGGACCAGAATCCTCCTGCTATGGCAACCCCAGATAAAGAAGTGTGGTATTGGGTCTATGGAGCTGATAAATCCTGCTGGTGTGAAAGGTCAAAGCTCTTATTTACAACATTGTGTGTTTGTCACGGCTCGGTGACACTGACCTCGCACAGGCCCCCGTGTCCCTCCGTCTGTCTGTAAATGAGAGTGTATGGGTCTTCATTTTCACTGTACGCTTACGTACTGCAGCTTCACAACACACACATAAATGTTGTCATCACACACACACACACACACACACACACACACAAAACACTAAAAACACAGTCGTTCTCAGGCCACCAGAGTGACCTTGGTCTAGATTAACAATGGTCCTTGAGGAACAGGCCTCATTTATAAATCCTCTGGGAGATCCGCGGCGTATTTTTGTTATTCTTCATGAGCATACACTAGTACATTACCTTGATATGTTGTAATCCACATAAAAGCAATCGCCATTAAACACAAAAGAAGGAGAGGATGTTAAAAACCTAAACATTAAATTAGAATTTGCTTAAACCAGGCGGCAACCTCTGGTTCTAGTTCTAAGTGAAGACAATGTGAAAGTGTTTTAACTTGCATTCTGTCAATGGCCGGCAGGGGCAGACTCCTCTGGTCGTATAGAAGTCTATGGGAAAATGACCCTGATTGTCACTTGATTTATTACCTCAGTAAACATTGTAAACTTGAGTTTTGGGATTCAATCGCTAGTTTCAAGTCTTCTTCAATACAGCATGGTGTTCATTTAGTGAATCATCGTCCCATTTAGAGTAAAATAAAATATGATTTCGGGCGTGGCTACCTTGTGATTGACGGTCTAGGAGTTTTTTTTCAACTTACAAGTTAAACCCTTTCAAAGCTTATTGTTGTAGTTCATAAAAGTAAAAAATGCCTTATTCAGCGTTTGGTTGAACTCAGCTCCACCCTCGGATGGTAACGGTCAAAATACCAAAATCGAGGCTTCAAAACAGCACCCCACAAACCAATGGGTGACGTCAAGGTGACTAATTCCACTTGTCATTAACTTCATAATGATAAGTTAAAGCCAGAGAATGTATATGTTGATTGCACAATGTAATGTATACAGAATAATGACCCCCATCTGGGTTTAGATCGGTTCCCTTTCAGGCTCAATTTCACTATGAAAACTCTGTCACCTGGTACGATCTCCCAGTAAAAGGCTCGATTTACAGCACAGAGGAAGTGGAAAAGTTGCCGCTTTCCACTTAAATCACTGTCGAGAGGCAAAACATGGTCAGAATGGTAGCGACCCAGTTGCCATGCATTACAAGCTCATCCTTCGCTGTTGCCTGAGGATAAGTGAATGTTAATAGTTGTTGAGCTGCATGTCAAGTTTTATGGAACAAATTCCGACACTTTAATGTCTGCGAAGGACATTGATCCCTTCACGGTGTACAAATGAGTGTGTGCTTGCTGTGCAGTTATTAGACCGGCATCAACAGACACATTAAGTAATATATGTAATTATTGTTTTAAACATACTTTTCTAACTGAACACCTGTATTTGGATAAAGGTTTGATATTTATTGTGGATTCTGGGGCGACCGTACCAGGTTCGGAGGTCAATTGGAGGATAAAGAACACCGTGTTCATACAGAGTATTCCCAAGAGCAGAGAGGCTTGCACGTATTTTTCAATAATGCCACTGAGTGACATTGAAGGAGAGGCTTACTGCGAAGATGAAAACATGCATTAAACCTGTAGGATAAAAACACAGCTCAAAGCACTTAAAAGCATATCTTCAGTGGAGTTAAACGACACAGATGCGTGCCTTTCGATCCCCTCACTCTTGTACTTTTTCGATTAAGTCTATTTCAGGAAAAATAATGGCAGTAATACAGAGGACCTTGGCTGCATTATTTGGGGTGTTTTCTAAACACAAGGTACCAATCATCCACGCCCTCCCCGTTTTATGTACTACCGCTGATTGCCGCTGATCATTTGGGGATCTGTCTAATGATACTGCTGAGACAAGCAATCTCGGCAGACTGATGCTGCACCCTGTCATTACGTCCGAGGCCACCACAGTTCGGCTGAATCTTCAATGTCAAAAACCCCGGTGTGTTGTTTTGGTTTGGGACAAAACCTGCCGCTGATGAGTTACCGCATGCCCCGCAGAGGCACCCTCTGGATTTATGGGTCGTGTCCAGCTGTCTGTAACACTGAAAAATGGCAAATCAGCATATAAATGACTGCTTTATTGAGAGTGCTAAGAAAATCATCAACCCACAAGTCCATTATATTAATTGGAATCGTCCTCACCGTGGCAGGTGATGGCTCCGGTCGGACTATAGGGTCGAGCGGTGATAAATGAAAGGTCGGAGTATGAATATATCGTTGGCCAATGATATAGCAGACCATGTGAACAACTGCTCCCTTTTGTTTATACTGACCTTGTAATTAATCAGAGGGAGGCAGGGATGGAGGAAAATGTATGGGACTCAGGAGGAGGAGGAGGAGGAGGAGGAGGGTGAAGAGGAGGAGAGGGATTTAAGCCCCCTAAGAAGAGAATACACAAAGAAATCTGAGTAAACACCGGCGTAGTGCACAGTGCTTCCACGATGATCTTGATAAAGAGATGGAATATCACAGGGATGAAGGCTTTCTCACTTTAATCCGGGGATGCTAAGCGACCAGGGAGTTTAGTTTGTGTTGTTTGTTCTCACAGACGGGTAACTGTGCATCTCCAGCTCAGTGCTGAAGACTGTGGTGTCGGGCTCCATGGATGCTGCTGAGCAATCGCTGAGACGTTAAAGCTCGAGTCTGCTTTCAAGTTTCTAATGTTCAGCCATTTCTCACTGTGATCTAAGCTTTAATAGACCAAAAATGGATTGAATACACCATGAAAATAATTGTAAGATTAATCAAAAGTGAAAATAATTGTTAGGTGCAGCTCTAACTGCACTGTTTTGAGTGACCCTTATTGATAAGGCCTGGAGTTTAGGACTGTGTAGAAGGCTTTGAGATGTTTTTCAAAGGGCTAGTGGTGCTGACTCATACCTACAGGGAAGTACACAGTCTTCATAGGGCCCGATCAGAAATGGACACTGGGAAAAACTGCCCACAAATACATTTTATAAAGAAAAAGACCCGATCGGAAATGGACCCGAGGACAGCGAGATCCACTGGGAATAAACCCCAGCAAAGTCCTGCCCTGGGCAGTATGACGATAATCTTTCCTCGTTCATTGTACTGAATATTTCTACAGATTACAGCTGCATGATGCTATTTAAATATTTGCCTCTTTGTATCTCAAACATGTAAAACCATTCTCTGAGGGCACCACTTCCATGTTTATCAGTTTGTACTTCTGAGAGCGAGGCCTCTGCACCTTCTGCTAAAAAATATATAATCATATATAAAGAGAATGTATTCTGCTCTGTAATAGAATCCTCTTTAGTCTGCCCACTATCTCAACGAAGGGGAAATATTATGAGAACGCTCCAGAGCCTCGAGGAGATGAGGACGTGAACATATGGCTTTAGACTGTATTTAGCTCGGTGTATTGTAGACCTTAAATATTCAGGATTGTGAATAAAATAAACACAAACCCCCAAAGGCTTGTTTATTTTGACTCTACCATCGCGAAATTCATTAACTAACAAGGTTAAACATGAAAACATAGCTGCTGATCATGTGCATATGAAATCATTTGATTTACTTTCGCAATTATAAAAAAAACTAATGAGATGTTACGGTGTGACCTCCAGAACAGCGATTGGCCTTCAAAAAAACAAACGAGTGAAAAATAAACAAGAGAAGGAATGAAAAACACAAACTAACTTCTGCTTTAGTTTATGCGTACTAATTTGATAACCGCTCCCAGCCGACGGCAGCCATTATTCAAGAGGGCACTGTACACAGGGAGAGATACAGGTTTATTTAGCAAATACAGATTTATTTCAGCTCCACAAAAAAAAAAAAAAAAAAGAAATATGGCACAGCTTTATAGCGGAGCAATAATTCAGCCACGAGAAAACATATTCATGGGCATTCCATGCATTACAGGAATTTATAATCACTTGTGCAGCTCAGGCCATTGATAAATATGCAGCTCTCTGGCTGCTGAGGAGTGCATTTCCACACAGAGAGATTTGATAAACTGCATAATGCTCATGAAGATTAGTTATTGTGCAAGGCGGTTAAGCAAAATGTCGTGCGCTGATTAACAGTGCATCGGATAAGGGAAACTCACATCTATGTGACGTACAGTAGCGATTCTTCACAGAGCAAGCTCTCTGTCGCGCACTATTCAGAAAGTTCTTAAAGCGACTAAGGAGGTGTTGACAACTACTTAAGGTTTCCATAAACACGTGCTGGATTCTGGTCTGAATGCAACTGTCACTCTTTATTTTCACTCCCTTAACTCTACAATAGAACGGATCACTTTTCAATGTTGGAGACTTCTTCCATCTTGATGCAATTTAACTTGCTCAACAAATGGCTTGTAATATATTAAGACCAAAGGTACTACTGTACGTTTATTTTTCATCTAGACTTAAGCAAAGCTACTGATCCTAAAATCCTAATAATGTGACCAAATATAGGTTGAAAAAAATAATAAAATTATAGCTTTTTGTGCAGCAGAGCACCTCTCAAAATGACACGACAAAGGGCTTTACAATTTGGCAGTAAAAAAGCAGACGTTTATTTTCTAGACTTTTTTATGAAACAAACCACCATAATAACAAAACTCTTGTCCTGAGGGCCAAAAGTTTCCTAATATGGTGAACTGCTTACAATAAAAACTTCATGTATTGACAAACTGTCAAGGTCCTCGCGGCGACCAGGCAACTTACAAACCACTGGCTCGATGTGTTTCACCGTTATATACTGTAGATAGCGGTGAAACGGCTTATGGTTCACTTGAAGTTACTTTTACAGCTTTGACTACCGAAGAACTAAAACAGAATAGTATTATTCCAATTTAAT
>NW_022280045.1:3676886-3679386 GCF_004355925.1 Anarrhichthys ocellatus | reverse complement strand
TAATAAATTATTTCTTGCATAGTCTATTTAACGTTTACATCTGCAGTACACCTTTGGGCCACATGAGGGAGCCTGCATGCTCATATTGTTGTAATAAGTGTAGCCGACTTATAAACCTGAATCCAACATGAAGGGCTCGTGCACATTCTGTTTGCTTTACTGATGAGAGCGGGAAACGGGAGCCTGATATTAACTCCACCCAAATGTATGTTGATGAGAGGAGAAGATATCTTGTTAACTCCACTTAGATGCAGTTGGTCTCATTGATAAAGTATTAATGGCTGGTTTACCTATTCAAGATCATATATGGTGATGAGGAAATGGCATTCAAAATGGTGAGGAACGTTCATTTGCACACATTAATTGTGACGATTTATAGATCAGGCCTATTGTGATTTCATTTGTCAAAAGTTGGTCCCAAAAAAACTTTGGGAAACACTAGGCCGGCTGAAAATGGCGCTCTGAAAAGAGGTCTGCATTTCCAGCATCTATTCCCGGATGCACAGACAACATGCTTCACACACAGACACACAGCGGAAATGTCACTCGTGGAAATTAATTTTCTCAATTTCACAACAAATGTGTTTTCTGTAAATAATAATAATAAATAACCCTCTGTAAATAACCCCCAGTGTAAGGCTTTGTTTTTAATTGAATATTATTTCATGGCAGGGAAAAAATAATTAAAAAAAGGTCCATATCTGGTTGCTGAATAATTACAAACGTAGTAGTGTAGCATAATCTCATTTATTCGAAAAAAGGAAATAGGGACGTCTGCCTCTATTCAGATGTGTTTGTGTGTTTGTGACCTGATGTAGAATACATTTACACCAAATTCATGTTTAGTGCTAAAGTAATTTACTCAGTAAAATATTACAAACTAGATAGCCCAGTGGGTTCCAACCTCAGGGTCAAGTCCCCCCCAAAGGATCTTGAATAATGAAATGGAAAAAACTAAAAATTGTATTCCTTTCTTGCAGCTTCTCACGAGCCTTTGTCTTTAAATATTCATCCAAATGAAAGCATTGGAAAGGTTTGGAGGGAACATCTGTTATTACAAACACTGAAATCTGAAACATGACAAGGGGCCCCAATTAGACACAAGGGTGTGTGATTAAATACAGCTTGTATTTTCAAAGCTTTTGATATCTGAACCTGAAAAGGAACTATAACGGCATCCGTCAGACAGATGCAATGGGGTAAAAAAAAGTGCAGTATTAGTGCAATCAAATGAAATAATCAGCAGATTAATCACAAACAAAAATGATGGTTACAATAGCTGCAGCCCTGAAATATTTAGAGAAATCAGACAGGATCTGAAATATCAAACATGACTAAAAAACATTCAAATGAAAAAGTGAACATCAGAGCAGACGAGAGGAGGCCTGAATAAAACTCTTAATAATAGAGCTGCGCTAATTAATGATGCATCGCGCCTTGAAGCCTCTCTCCCCGGTAACAGCTCAGAAACCCGTCAACTCACTTCAGACGGCTGCCATGTAACGTCACGCTGTCTGTCCGGGCTCCGCAGTACATTTTGATTATCTAGCAGTGAGAAGACACAGTTGTTTCAATGACATGGCTGCCCCGCTGCCTGTCTGCCAAATGAAAGCAGAGCAGTGCCATCCCCAGAGGAGCTTAATGATCCACACACACACGTACGCACACACGCGCACACACGCAGACAGACACACACAGAGACAGCAGCTTATTGATCACTGTCAGGTCTGTCTATAGACTGGAAACAAGCCTCTAAGCAACACAAAAATTAGGACACTGATGATTTGTTAGTTAAACAAACTTTGTTAGTTTGTTAGGGCAGGGCTAACACCCACCCACCCACCCACACACACACACACACACACACTCCCTCATTTTGGCACACTTACACACATTCGGAGAGAATCGCCAATACCCCCAATCTCTCACTCACTCACTCTCTCTCTCTCTCTCTCACACACACACACACACACACACACACACACACACACACACACACACACACAGTAATTGACTGATATGGAACAGTGAACAAGGCGTTTTTGTCCCTTTTTTTTTTTTTATTATGTCTGGCACCGGACAATTCTGGATGCGTCTCCGACAGAAACGACAGCGTGGGTGTCCGAGAGAGAAAAAGACAGAGAACAAGGGAAAGAGGGAATCAAGCATGGCAACGAGAAAACATTCAGACGGAGAGGAGCGAACCGCGTGAACCTTTACAACTCCCGCCCCAAGTCTCCATTGTGCCGCGCAAGAGCCACATTGGTCAGACAAAGCCATGAAATATGAACACACAAGCATTGAATGAGGCGATTGGTCTCGGCCAAGGCGGAACCAAACAGCTTCAGTTGTCTGGACGAGGCATCTCCAGTTTTTGGATGAGCCCGCCCGCCTGCCCGTCTGGGCAAAGAACTAACTGTGACACTCGGTGTAAAAGAAGGCGCCAGAGAAGTGGGGAGAGAGAGAGAGAGAGAGAGAGAGAGAGAGAGAGAGAGAGAGA
>NW_022280045.1:3643837-3676786 GCF_004355925.1 Anarrhichthys ocellatus | reverse complement strand
GAGAGAGAGAGAGAGAGAGAGAGAGAGAGAGAGAGAGAGACAAGGAGGCAAGGAGTTAAAGACTCAATGAGGAAAAAGAAAGAGGACAGATGCTGTCGCTGTGACTAACGCCGGTAGGAACACGGTCATTAGCGTACACAGTCACCAGTATTAACAGGTTGTGTCAGTTATGTGCATGAGCAGTGAGTGCGATTACAAAAAGACATGAAGCAATTATCTAAATTGGTCCAACAAGACTGAGCTGCAAAAAAAAATAATTATAATAATTGAAGGTGTTGGCTGTACCTTAATTTTGTCTCTGGGAGCACTTTCTTATCAGTTCGTTGCTTTTGCAGTTTACTGTTATCATGTTTTATTATTCCTTGAGAGATAGGGTTTATTCTCAATTACATTTTTGGACTCACTAGTATCAGCATTTATACGACAAGTAATTACTATTTTCTAGTGCACTGAATGTTACACAATCAATACAATATAAATCAAATGCTACCCAGTTTCTGCCCAATCAATGGACATCAAGCCATCGCAACACTTACCCTCTGATGTGCCCCACAGCCCTGTCACACGAGTACGAGGTAAACAGCCATCATGTGTTCTTCTGAATATGTTTCAAACTGGATGTTGTTTAACACTATTAAGTGTACGAAGGTGGTAAATGTACTATTACAGGAACACTTGGGGAGGCAGAAGCTGGACATGCAAACCAATTACCCACAACTTTGAGCCAAGTATTTGGATTTCATGGTCTGCCTGCTTGCTGGCGTTCATACACACTCTGAATCACAGCATGTGGTGTTTAGGTGTGGGAGGTGTGTCCTGTGCAGTCGCCCTATTGAGACAATGCCTAACACCAATAACTCCTCAACAAATGTTTATTTTCCTCCTAAACATGCATACTATGGGTGGAACTGTACAGAGTGTATGGTGAGTCCTTCTGTGACTCTTTCAGTATTTTACAACATTACTCGATTTCAATTCTTGGGGTCTGAATTCGATTCAAAATACAATATTCATTCAAAATCGATTCCCGATTCAAATTCACTTCTTGATTCAGTACAAACGGGAGCTTAATGCACGACCTGCTCCAGCCCGCTGTGCGCAATAAAAGAAAATTATGCCGTGAAAGCAGAGTTAAGTGTGTTTAAGATTAGAGTTTCTATATTTGTAAAAGCCAAATCAACTGTTAACACACAAAGGCAAACATGTATCCATTCTGAACCTGCACAAATAAACACTTTTTACAAAAAGGGTTTTAGTATTTCTCAATTTGTAGTGACTTTAAGAATAATATCTTGTGTATTTTGCAGGAACGAAGTTTTGAAAATTATTTTTTGAAAGTTGTAAATCGATTCAGAATCTTAGAAGATGAGAATGTCAATTCTTACAGAATTTTACAGCCACCCCTAAAAGCTGCAGTTCAGGAATTCAGAATTAAAAACAGCCTAACGACGGAGCATACATTTACATTACAGAAATTTGTTTCCAAAACAAATTTGTTCATTTTTGATGTTGGAATTTTTGAAGATCTTCAGACATTTTCCCTTCATGTGTGACATAAGCGTGGGAGATTTCAAAGGGGATCCCCAGGGGGAGAGGGTGGATGTACAGGGATCTGGGAGAGCGAGGAGTGAAACATATCAGAATAAAGCGACGGCCCTGGAGCTGTGAATCCTTTTTCCTGAACAGAGAGAATGGAGAAGGAGCACCGACATCCAAGTTAAAAAAGTAAAGTTTTTTTTACCCAGGGCTGTCTTACTGTAACTCAATATAACCTTACAGGAAGTGGAGAAAAATAAGAAAAAGCCTGTCTCCACACAAGGAGACGGCGTCAAATACAAACCGTGAAAACATTTGCATGAACGCTTTTGATTGCCGAAGTATTATGCAAATAGAAATGCATGATGCAAGTTGGTGAATTAATGAATTCTTCATTTAAATTCCATTTTTTAGTCAACAACTTCCCATCCAGTACTGACGCCTCCTAGCTTAACCTCGTATTTAGTTCTGAAAGTAAAGTCGAACTGTTACAAACTGTCTCAAGATCACGAGGAACACCTGAATGATCTCTTTTCAACAGCTCCACTTGACTCTGTTGCATCAGCCAGAGCAAATCAAATGCACCTATAACGTGTCCCTAAAGAGGAAGTCAAACACATTGCAAGAGAATTGCTGCAGGAGAGAGAGGCTGTGAGAAACACACATATGTACTCACTCCCTCACACACACTCTCTTGCCTCCCAGATTTAATTTCATTGTCTCCATACAGCCACGACCTCGACACCCCAGCGGGTTTCACTACTCCCCGATTGCACCTTTGTGTGGCGATATTGAAAATGACGGTCAGTTTGGGGAGAGTCAGTGACCTTTGAATTAGTTTGGAGTGAAATAAAGTGGAAGGCTCAATATGAAGGGGGGGAAAAGCTGAAAAATGCCCGTGTACATTTGTACTGCCAGATTACATTTGTGTGCATGTGTAAACAACCTGTGAGTACTATGCATAATCCGAGCGCACTCAAAACAGGCTTTACTGTATATGCAAAGAGCTGCATGGGAGACAATGGCAGGAATGCCATCGTTAACAAAAAGGTGAATGCTAAATCTCCCATGTTCCGTTAATGTGCCATTTCACCCAATTTCAAGCATGGCTGCCCCAATAAGATTCCTGCATTCCATTTAAATGAGAGAAATAACATTTATCCAATTTGTTTCATGGCTTCCCGCTTCCATGCTCTCGTCTCACACATGCCCGCGGCAGCCAACTGGAGTCGTCTGGATTGTCGAGAGGACAGCCCGGCTCTGGAGAAAGGAAATATTTGGTCCACTTTTGGGGAACAAATTTGTGGGGTAATCCGGCATGACGCGGCTGGATTATGTAGGAAATAGTGATATTTGTGGAATGTATAGACTTGGAATTAAATGGTCTTACTATCAACATGTAATACTCAGTGCTATGTTGTGTATATGTGAGTGAAAGCAGCGGTGATACCTTCAGCGAGCAGGTAATGACCGTGCTTACATTTTCAGCCCCCTTTGGCCTGCTCTTCATCCCTCCCGAAGAACAGCACCCGCGCCAAACACCTATTTATTCAGCATTTCTTTTTTTCTGGCATCGCATCCCTTCCGAGTGACCACGGATGGTGCTGCTGGATGCACAACCGCCACCGTTTCCAGGCACGGGGCCTATCTTAGCGGCAACACGCGGCAAATAGACGGAATCCATCCAGCTAACAACTGCAACGCTCCCTATTCCGCTCTGTCCCCTGCACCGCTCATGTCGCTAATTAGAAATGAACCGGGTAATTAACCACCTTGTCTCATTGTTCGAGATGGAATATTTCCATCTCCAACCATGCAATGCTTTTGTTCTCAACTTACAATGACAGCATTTCTGTGTGTGTGTGTGTGTGTGTGTGTGTGTGTGTATGTGTGTGTGTGTGTGTATCCCTCACTGCAATTAGAATTACCAACAACTCAAAAGAGTCTACATTCAAACCCGTCTCAATCTTGGGATGGATGGAGATGAGGCAGAAAGGGGGGGGCGGCAAAGCTTGTCGTCTCTGATGGTTCTCGGTCTTATCGCAAAACGCAGCTCTCTCTCTCTCTTTTGATACGACAACTTATCTCCGGTTCCTGCAGCATTTTCCCTTAAAGCGAGAAAACAACCAGGAAGTCGGTGTATTGTTGTGCAGGCAAGACACATCTAGTGTTCTCCATTATGGAGTGCGTTTGGCATTTGTGGGACAAGTACAGGCAATTATTTAGTCACGCCCCCAAAGGCCAATTGCCTCACAAACGGTTTAAAGAGGCACCAGGTTCAATTTCATGTTAATAACACAATTATTTTGTCTTCTTTTGTGTGTTTTATAAAAAAAAAAAATCTACAAGTATTTGATTTGATCTAAAGGTTTGATTTGACGCATATTTAAACAAATGTTGCCAGTTGACATGCACCAATACAGACCATTTCAATACCCTTTAGAAGACTACGCTGTGTAGCACAGAGGTACTACAGCAGAGGTTTACCAGCTCACATCACATGATTGTATAATGTTACCTCAATACGAGCAAAGTAGAAGTGTCAGAAGCAGAAGCCCGAATTACCTGGTGGTTCAAAGGGCAAAGAGAAGATAAGAGTGATCTCCTTTATAAACGATGACGGCTATCTTCTAACATCAACTGGTAAAATGTTTTTTGGCATTCAGTTTTATATACTTACATACTTTTTATTTCACCTCCAAGAGATCAAGGCCAAATATTTTTTTTACTGACAGACCAAAGCAATAGGGGAATACAGGTTGTATCTGGTGGAGAGTAATGAGCACAGTACCTCTGCCTGAATTTAGAGTTCGAGATAAAGCCTGCAGTGATAATAAGGGTAGTTTGAGGAATGTCTCGAGATTTCAGTTGTGAAAGATCAGCTTTGAATCACTGTCTAGTTTTAAGCCCGAGGATACTTTCAAGCTCTAAAAGGCTTTGACACAATCGGAGACTGGTGTGAAAAATGACTGTAATAGTACCAAGAGTGATCCTTTGCAGGAGAAGAATGCCATTTTAAGATTTTAAATGTGATATATGTTAAAATAAACAATATAATTGTCCATTTGAGACCCATTAATGCCACTGACATGAAAATGAAGTACAATATCTAAATGAAAAACAAAACAATAAATAAAATGGACTCTCATGCTCAAGAAAAGACTGCTTACTAGTAAACATGGATGTTACCCATGCTGGATTTTAAATATTTAAAACATGATGTAAAGACAAGAATCAGATTTTCAAATGTGTTATGAGGAAGGAAATACACCCGATGCGTTTGTTAGACCTCGAGGAGACACACGGATCCTTGTATGCGCTTTGGTGAGTAACACAGAAGATAAACATGAGGTTGTTCTCCACGGGGTCCCTTTAAGGTTGGAGGAGTTGTTTGTCTGTGGGGTCATTTTTGCATTCATATTGGATAACTGGTTTGAACGGTCTCAAAGGGAGAAATAGTCTGTTTTTAATTTTAGAACTGTAATTAATGAAATCACCCAGAAACAGTGAGGGCTATGATCAAGTTTATAATGAGGAAAAATTAAAAATTAAACACTCCCGTATTGTTTTTTAAATCAGATTGCAACCAGCCAGAGGAAGATCTTTCAACGAGCTGTTCTGATCCGAGTCCAACAAGCTGGATTGCAACAATGTTCTTTGCCAATTTTGGGGCAGCAGAATAAAAGCCTTGAAAACTGACTGGAAAGTGTGACAAAGAAAGAGAAACGGGGAAAATGAGAGGAAATGTGAGGGACGGACAGACGGACAGAGAAGAAGAAGGAGTTCATTGTTAGTTCATTGTGTGTGCTCTCTCTGCATGGACAATCGTGTGTAATGAGAAACATTACCATTGCCAGAATCTTTTGGTCTAGTTTTGGAGAAAGAAAAAAATAAACTCATCATGCTCGCACAAAAGAGTGTCCCTAAAAGCCATCCAACCAATGACTGGCCTTTACAAGGAAGGAGGCGCATGGGGAGAATCACACACACACTTCAGTTGATCCTATTGAAAGCTAATTGAATCATTTCACCTGAAACACACATCAGTAGAACAAAGCATCTCCTAGAGGCGGGTGCATAGTTTCAGAAGAAGAAGAATCTGAAACTTCTTCTTCTCTGTATTGCTGCACGAGCAAATTGTGGGTATTTTTTTTTTGCTAGAAAAATTCACATTATTATCAATTATTACTTTTCTTGATCCATTTCCTTCCACGTGGTTGGGTTATAAATAGTTTTTACATTTCAATGCAGCAGCAACTCTCTCATTCTTACTACTGATTAAAAAAATATGCTAAGGAAATACATGTATTGTAACTGAAACGTTTAAATGTTATTTTCATTGTGGAAAGAGATAATTAAATCAACATGTTGAGCAGGGCTGGATAAAGGTCAAGACGAGGGGTTTCAATCCTTTCCAATAGTTGTCTGCGATCTCATTAGATACAGTAGACGCTGTTTTTATGACTAATTAGGGCCCGAGCATCGACAACGTCGGGCCGCGAGGTCCCTATTGAAACTATAGGAATTATTATTATTATTATTCTCTCGAATGAAACGCCTTTTTGGGGGCTTTATCATGTCCCCAACCTCCCCATATTTGGCATATCAGGACTGCGGGGAAATTTGATATTTTATGGGTCCCATGCTCGAGCATGAAAAAATTGCTCGCTAGCGCCCCCTAGAATTTAGCCCCCTCATCCAGTATGTCCAAATAACTTGAAATTTTACACACGCATGCCACCAAATGAGGTCTACAAAAGCCTCTTGGACCCCTAAGCTCCGCCTACCAAACATTTCCACCATTTTGAATTTTGTGAAAAACACATTTTTGCAACTTCCTCCTACACGCTGAGTCCGATTGCTACTAAATTTACTGTGGATCAGTATTGGATCTATATAATAACATTTCATCAAAAGATATTTGATATCTCATTACGTTTAGAAGATATGGACCAATGAACTTTATAAGGCATGGCTT
This sequence comes from Anarrhichthys ocellatus, assembly GCF_004355925.1. NCBI lineage: Eukaryota > Metazoa > Chordata > Actinopteri > Perciformes > Anarhichadidae > Anarrhichthys > Anarrhichthys ocellatus. Next base: position 3,670,272 of record NW_022280045.1, on the reverse strand, counting down.
TGTTTTTCAACACTCACAACTTCAAAACCATCGAACCTATAATTGCAAAATTTGTCTCATATGTGCACATCATATATTGTTACGTACCCTACACTTTTCATTCCATTCAACCACTTGGGAGCGATACAGTAGTTAAGCCATTTTTGGCTTTTTTGTCAATTTTCATCGTTTTCAGACGTTGTACTTTAACGAACTCCTCCCACAGAATTCATGCGATCGACCTCAAATTTGGTCAGGATGATCTAAAGATATTAATGATGAAAAGTTACTAAAATGGTCTACTGACATTGAACGACCTACATTTTATGTGGCGCCCATTGCCGTGGCAACACGTCATTCACCATGAAAAATGAAGCTTATTTTTCTGTGACTTAGGATGCTCAACAAGCATGGGAACTTTGCACAGGTGTCATAGGTGATGGAAATAAATATTTCATATGGCTTTTTGGCTTGACCCTTTCAAATTGCCTCGATAGCGCCCCCTACAAATACTCAAAATCGCAGCCCCGGCACTACGTTTGACCTACATGTATGAAATTTGGTAGGAACATGTATCACATGAAGACTTTAAAAAAAAGTGTCTTGAGATAATGCTCTAAAATGAACAGGAAGTCTGCCATTTAGATTTTTGTGTGAATTTCCCCATGATTTCTAGTCGCTATACTTTAACTAACTCCTCCTAGAGACTTTGTCAGATCCTTTTCAAATTTGGTCAGTATAATCTAAAGACCTTTGCAATTAAAAGTTACTCAAAGCTTTATGTTTGATGGAATGGCGTAGCCGTGGCGTGGCGGCCATTGTAGGTGATTCGCTATTAAACAACAAGCTGATATAACTCCACTGGACTTGCTCAAATATGTCCCAAACTTGCCATATTTGATAACAGTCATGGCCTGAGCATGTCTACAAGCCAATTTTCACTCAAAGTCATAGCGCCACCTACTGGCAACAGGAAGACAGCATTATGTGACAAACTGAATCCGATTTATATGACATTTACATGATGTGGTCTATACTTGATGTAGAGCAACACAATGCATGTTTGCGCGTGTTCTCTAGTGCCACAGTGGATACAGGAACTGGTGGAATATTTGCACTACATAATTTCCAGCGTCACACAGTCCAAGCATTAAAAATATGCCTAACTTGTGGGCACGCTGTCTGATGGTCGCAGATATTTATGGCCGCTTCTGCCGGCGTCCTGCCAGTACCCCCGAGACGCGGGAAGGTGCGAGGGTCCGTTCATCGCTGCTCGCAGCTTTAATTCTTTTAGTTCTTGTCAAGATTGTGAAAAGCCTTCCTGACATGTTTGGGAAGTTATTTTTTGATATATTTGATGGATATCTGTATTGATGTGACGGGCGACAGAGGGAGTACAACAGCTGTAACCCTGACGGTTGAAACTCTGGCAGCACTACGAAGACCTTGTTACATTCTTATTTTAAGAAAATACATTCGCTAGAACATGAGGCCTCAAAAGAGCACATCACCTACAATAATGGATATTTTCAGTATGAAAGCTTAAGTAGTGTGGAAACGATAAAGCACAATGGAGTGGTCAGCAGGACAATGTTTCCCCACACAGTGGAGAGAAGAAGAATCTCAGCAAGATGATTGAATCCTTTGACACGATGGCACAGCCCTTTCTTCAATAATGAGGATGTCAACAAGATTAGCCAACCACACAGATGAGACAATGTTATTATAAAACCATAATACAAAGAAATATTGATAATAATATGAGCTTTAAAAGACCTTTGCTTCATGACTTCAACGTCTGCTGGTCAGTGAGTGTTGATGAACCTTGAAGGTCTCTACAGTCTGAGGTGTGATTTAACATTTTTTAAACCACAAAAGCTTTAACTTCGCTTACTGAATAATTAACGTTCAATCTCCTGATAATTAATCATTTAACAATTACAAGCACTTAAAAGAAGTTCAGCTGTTCATAATCAGGCGATGATCGACGACGATGGACTTCGGTTTTGACGACAACTTTCGTAGAAGGATGGTGGACATGTGTAAATACTACCATGAGCCTCATCTACTACTGCTATAAAGAAGGCGGTTCGCGGTTAACGCTTGGTTGACGAGAGCTGGCAATCGGCCAGAACAAAACAAAATAACAAAAGCACAGGAACCGACTGTGGAGACAATGCATAGACTGGCATCAAAAGTAAAACCATTTCCTGCTCTTTCTGGCATCATTTCATCACTACATGTATTAACCAAACCCCCAGTCTGACTCACTGGATGTAGACTGCGGGTACAAGTCTGCCATTGGCCGTCATTTCGGCCGGCATTCTCCTCCCCTTCTGCTATCTGCACTATTTTTGCGAGGGAAAGTCTCAGGCATCCTGTGCTTCGCGCCGCCCCAGACGAATGTAATTGATTTAAAGAAATATAAACAAGCCAGAGCGTTTCCCACCCACCCCTACAGCCTGGCAGAAATGATGATGCATGGAGTCAGACCTTTCTTTAGCTCTGTGGAGATGCGAGACTAACTAACCGCTAACTTTACACTGTGGGCACTCCGTGTCTAATCGATTCTTTCTGATAGCGTGAAATAAACCTTATTTTTACGTCATACTTTTAAAGACGCTGATCCGTTTTAAAATGCACACATGCACACGTGTCCTGCGCGTGTCCTAACTCATCGGAGCAGTGAATGGATTGTTTAGTTCTAAAACTCTTACACACCACATTACACTCGCACACACACGACCGTAATCTAGGACACGCATATTCTCATTCCCTTCGATCGCTCTGTCAATTACACAGAGGAAGTCAGGGAGGGGGAAAATGAAGGGAGTCAACAATGCATGGAACATCGATGTGTCCAACCACCACTGTCTGTTTAAGTGGAATTGACTTCTGCTCATTTCCCAAATTACGCATATCTGACTGGCCCACCGCTGCAGGGGCTACAGGAAGCACAGGAACAGACAGGGAGTCTCTCGCACACATGCTCTCGCTATTTCTCAATTTCTCAGCAGGGAATCAATGATGTCTGCTTAATTATTGGGTGAATTTAATCAGTGGCACAGCAGTACTTACTGCCTTGTGACCCAGTAGCTGTCACGAAGTCATTTCAGGTTCAAACTATTAGTGTTTGAATGCTACCATAATGAGCAACAGTACAACCATTTAATTGTTCCAGAGGTCTAGAGGTAACACAAAAACTGCCTCTGCGTTGTGGTGGTGGTGCTGCGCTCACTTATTCACCTACAGGTATTGGACAGCTGCTGTTAATTGTTTTTGTGCTACAAATCCCTGTGACCTCGACAGCGGTGTACTGATTAATGATACATAATGTCTGGATTAGTGTCTCAAAAAAGTTAATTAACGTGGCTAGCCTGCTGAACTGTGGTCTAATATGTCTATAGTGTATTGTTACCGAGATGAACTGTTGAGATTATCGGTCAGCTCTTGCTTCGTTTAATCATTTTATCCTTCCTTGGGTGCTACTTTTTTTGCACTTTTGAATTTGTTTACCTTCTCTTTTACAATATCTGTGTACCAATGAGTCTGTGTTTGCCATGCAAAGATAAGACGGAAAATGTTGTTTATGCATGATTGTAAAGGTCGTGCAGCTAATGGTGAACAGTAGTTTCTTATCGTATATTAAGAACTGTTGTTGTGAAACCCCACAAATGTTATTAGATGCCCCTGTATTCTTGTGTGAATTTTAAGCAAATATGTCTACATTGTAGCTGCATTTACCTCTAACATCCTTATTAATGTTAGCTACATGCAGACATATGTGGCTGAAATACATTTCGGATAACTAGGGGTGCCATGAATGACATATTTTTATCAACAAAACATAATCTATGGACTATTTTACAGATTAGACGACAAACTGCGAACAAAGGTTTAAAACCTTGCAAAACTGTATGTCCAGATGTGCTACTTTGTGGGTTCTGTACATGCAAAAGAATATGCTTGTAGGCTACGCATGGAGTGAGTAGCGGTGTAATATATCAAATGATTCTGTAGTTGGAGTCCAATGATTTCAATTCTTTGAACAGAAAGAAAAAAGAAGCATTCAGGCCAATCAGAAGAGACAATTCACAGAAAACCTGCTTCAAGCTGAGAGCCTAAGACCTATACCCTCCTTCAAGCCTTGCTTTCCATCATTCCTTCTTACATCCTGCCCCTGAAGGAAAACCTCTACATTTTGGGAAATACAACAAGGTGAGCATTGAGTATGCAGCTATAGCTAGAAGGAGTCGATCTCAGCTCAGCATGAAGCCTGGAGGCGGGATAACGGCTAGTCCAACTCTCTCCAAGGTTCAAAAAATCCAGCAACCAGCATCTGTAAAGCTCTCGAATCACCATATTGTAGTTTATTTTATCTGAATATGGAGAAGAAAAATACAACAATTAATTGAGCAATTGCAGCTTCAGCTTCACAGATCAGATGACAAAACACAGCTAAACAGTGTTGAAAGAAAACAATACTGCATCCAAAGCTGTAACGGTTCTATCGCCCCCAGGGCACCTTATTGGATTTCAGATGGTAGCTCTGTCCTACGAAAGTAGGTTGGAAAAATGTCTCATCACTCTCCAAAGGGATGGATATTGATTGGGGGAGATCAATGAAAAGTTTGCAGAGTATGTTTAATATCATCTAGGTTTTGGGCTGCAACAGAACAACAAACAAAACACTGACAAAGTATGTTTGGGTGTACTGCATTGATTACTGGCATGGCATGGTAGATTTCACGTTGTAGGATATGAAATCATCCGATCTAAAAATACAGTAGAGTAGCTGTAGAAGCCTCATTACATTACAGCCATTTAGCAGACGCTTTTATCCAAAGCGACTTACAATTCAGAGTCTATCACATTTCTACACCGTAGGCACAGCTACGGGAGCAATTTTGGGGTTAAGTGTCTTGCTCAAGGACACATCGACATGCAACTAGCAGAGCCGGGGTTCAAACCGCCGACCCTCTGATTGAAAGACGGCCCTGCTATCCACTTAGCCACAATCGCCGCCCTAAGCACATCAGGCCTCCACTGCAGAGCTCATATCAAAAGGGACAAAATGATATGATAGCTAATTGCATTCCTTTGTTTTTCTAGCAAAGCAAATATACGAGAAAAGAAATTCAAATTTGAACAAATTGAGTAAATATTTTAGCCAGTAACCATGTGACAGTAATTGCTACTTGCACATTACAAACATCCTCCATCATATCTGTAACTTACATGACGTAACCTAATGAAAGAGGTGGACATGTGACCAGAGGACATTGCTACGACCGTTTTGACAAGGTGAAATTTGGATGCGCGGAGTACAGATTGTGTAATTGTAACACAGAAGTATTGATTGAAATATATTGGTTTCCATGCCGAAAATAAGTGTTGCTCAGTCGAGCGATTTATTATTAGGTATATCTTGCCCAAACCAACCCATAAACAGCTTCGTTTTGCATATTAAGTGGAAAATGTAATCTATCAAAATGCATATTTTATGGAACTATGCAAATGAGCCGACTGGAGCAGCTATAATTGCTCAGTGTGTGCTACGAATGAGAATGGCTTTTCGTATGAGCTAAGGACAAATTAAGTTAATGACGCCATTCTGGTAAATGGCAGACAGATGGAAAGTTCAGGGAGGTAAAACGCTTTCTTAGTTCTTAATCACATGTGCAATTACCTGGTATACGAATGTGCTGGTTTGATTGGTTTGTTGTAGCCATGTTTTATTTTAAAAGTGTTTTGTTTTTTTAGTCAAATTAGTCGGTATCCTGGAGCGGGAGAGAGAGGTACAGAGAGGAGCCCTCTTTTATCACCAAAATGGAACTGGAAACCGTTGACAGCAGGGGGTCAAATGTGCTGACGTGCACTGCGATGCTCACGGGAGTGAAAGTTGGAACAGGACGGCATACCAGCTGAGATGATGAAAATATACAGAACGGATTCATTGGATAAAGCTGCCTGTTTTTTGAATATTCATTGTATGATGTGCATGACACAAGGCCCAGAGTGGGAACAGAGAACCTGCAACACTGTCTGCACAATCTGTCAGCATCCACATACCATTCATCAGAGTCATGTAGGCTGAAAGCTGTCAAGAACTCAACTGTTAGCGCCTGTGTCCATATAGCGTCTTTTTCTGAGTACCGGCATCTTTTTTCCAATTGTTCCCAAACAGGAGAGAGCGTATGCGGCCACTTGGAGACGTTCACTTTTCTGAGCGTTCCGCCTTTTTGTGCCGTATACGTTGCGTCAGACGGATCGTCTTCCGTTCTCTGCCGGTACGGCTGTCAGATTGACAGAATAAAACAGTATCAGACAAATAAGACCGTAGCCCAAATAAATTATAAAAAAGGAAAGGGGCGATGCCTGTACAACGGAGCGCTTTTACCGATAAGACGCTGGAATGGAGCACTCCCCTGCGGGAGCGTTCCTGCCAGGAAAAGACACAATAAATCATTTAAGTGTAATATAGTACGCTTTCAAATTTCCTCAAGCCATATCTCACTCAGCCAATGCACAGATGTAATCGTTCGGATAAGGCAAAAAGTTTTGACTTCATTCTGGGTTGTCAGAATCGGTAGACGGCATCAACCTCCATCGCAACGAGCTACTGGAGCAAACACACTGTGCAGTGATCGAACTGAAGCTAATGTTACAGTATTTACCCAGGGCAAAAAAAAACAACAGCTACTGTGTGTTTGAGACTTTAGAGCAAAGATATTCAGGTCTCAACCGAAGTCTCTCTGGTAAGATTTTAGAAAATAAATAACACAGCAACAGGAAGGCCTTCCATTACCAAACATCTTGCATATTTGATGTTTTTTAGGCAGACGCTTTGAAAGGACAGATGTTGGGACGATGTAAAAAACACTAATAAGTTTGACAGAACGTTGTTTACCCAAGGTCCACTTACTGGTTCTTTTTCAAGGGCTTGTAAGAGAATTTTGCAGTTAAACTTCTTTTTTCCAAGTTTACGAATGAAATTTGAGTTTTTTTTAAACAGCTTTGAACAGAAAATATTCATTATGTGTAACTCGTGTAGTTTAATGATCAGCATTCAGAGAGCCAACAGTCTTGCAGTTGATTTGCAGTTAGTTTATGAAGACTTGACTGTGCTTGACAGGACTTGGGGCATGGACTTTTCTCAAATTACTTTGAAGCTCGAGTTAAACTTGCCCCAAAAGATGTGAAAAAAAACAGTTTTGGTGTGATCTTGTCATCTTTCTCCACGTCAGACATGGATGACGTACCCGAAACATCAACCAGATGTCTTTGCTCAACCCCACAGGTCGCCTCCAAACACACTGGAAATGAAAATGACAGCGCCGACAGCATATTAGTACACTCAGTCTGTTTTTAGGCTGCCAGTCTGATAATCTGGTAATCAGGAGAAGAGCAGCCACCGTGCAATTTGAAACCTCTCAATTAAAACTAAATATATATGTATTTCATGTTAATAATAGAGCTCCTAGACTGATTAATGGTCCAATCAGATCATTATATTGATATTATTATCTTACGCTTGTCTGCCATTTGTCCTTGTACTGAGAGGAAAGATGAGTAGAGGGAGAGAGGAGGAAGTGAGATGGAAGGGATTTATCTTCTTCGTAATATCCTTTTTATTGCCGATACGATATGTAATCAGCTATGTATCTCCAGTAAAAGTTCAAACTACATTTGTTCCAAAAAAGCCCAAATGTCAACTTTAAAGAGCTTCACAAGCTACACAAGTCAGACAACATCCCTTACTACACCTTCTGCAGAACTAGAATGCTTTAACCTTTTCCGCCATCAATGAGACTTTGCAATTAGAAACCTCTCAGAAAATGCAAATTGGACACATTTTAACAGAACACAGCAAACCTGTACTTCCGGATAATTCATGTATTGAGGCCATATTTCAGGGGACATTTTTCCCCGCCTCAGTGAGACTTCTCTTTCTAAATAAAGGTTACATGAAGAGAACATTTAGATAAGTATCGAAAGAGGCAGCGCAGCAGCCCGGACTGTGCCGCTTCAGAAAGTCCCCAGTGAGGCAGGTATCAAACAATGGCTGCCTCTACCTGCTGCATAGTTGTTGTATAAACAGAGCCAGAGCATATTTACCCTTCACCTAAAGGTGTCTCTTGAGCTGACATGTTTGTATATCTGAACATCCTTCACGGGCTGCCTGGAGGGGCCTCATGCCTGGACTTTAAGCTTTTCACTTCACAGCAGGGGTAAAAAAAAACAACAACTAGTATCAGAGGTCACCTGGAACGCTTCCTTTTCTCGACGGAAATACATGCAGCGATTCAAACTCACAGGTACACACGGGTACCCAGGGACTTGCACTGTGCAGTAAATACCTTGGAAAAAGGTTGGAAAGGATGGGAGACCTTTACAGAGTATTTCCCAGAGCGGACACTCAGGTGGGAGAAGGAAGAGAGAGAGAGAGAGAGAGAGAGAGAGAGAGAGAGAGCGAGAGAGAGAGACAGAGAGAGAGAGAGAGACAGAGACAGAGACAGAGAGAGAGAGAGAGAGAGGAGGAGATGAAAATAATGCTGGGGAGTTGCAGAAGTAAGGAGAGAGAGAGAGAGCGAAACAGACAGACGGGGAGAAAAACACAAAATGTTAAAGTAGAAGTTGAAGTGGAAGAATTCCAGTTTGGATTCAAGCTCCTTGGCTAATGAGGATCATTAACATGGCCTGCCCAGCTTCTCTAAACGCTGGGGAGGACTGGGAGATGGGGGGATAAAAATAAAACCTCTCAAGCATGTCCCCGCAAGATTCATAAGGCGGTCGATTGTAAAATAAGACACAGCACATGCTGGCTGAAGGAGGTAATTCTCAATGCAACGCCACACGCCGAGGATCCTGGGAAACGGGAATACTTAGCCAACAAGAACACTCGCTTGAGCTGTGAACTCTTTGGATTGCGTTTGAGGCACAGTGGCAAAAAAATAACTAATTTAGATGTCTGTGATTTCATGGACTGAACTAAAGAGGAAGGTGAATGTGTCTCTGCAGTGCTCTATGATGGGATATAAACCAGAGGCTTAGATCAGTTTAACTATGTCGTCCCATTTGGGAAATTTGCCTTACAGGTGCGGGATGGAAAGGGGAAGAAAATGAGTGAAAAGCTCTCCTATCTCAGACGCGTTTCCTCCATTATTTCCAGTGGGCAGCTCACATATCCCCCCACATTTTACGACCCGAGGAGCTTCATCATTTTCCCTCTCTGTGCTCGCTGTAAAACAAAGCTCCCAAGAGGCTTAAAAACCAATCCAAGCTCCTGTCCTGCTTCGATAAATCATTTTGATGTACACATCTTGTTTTTTTGAGCACTTCCGGCCAGTTTTACAACATGATCAATTTAGTAGTTAAATCAGACGGCATCAAAACAGTTTACACACACGCAGATGTCCTCCGTCAATGGTCCAGAATATAGGCGATGCCTGCTGTCTTGGACATCTCGCCATCACTTCCTGCTGTCCCTGCTCTCAGCACTGTGATGTATGTATGAAAGTTACAACATCTTGCTGGATCACGCATTCCCAAACAGCAAATACTGAAACTTGCTGGTTACATCAGCCCTCATGTCGCAGTGCAAAAATGCTTTTCTTCATCTATCACTTGTTATCAGAGTGGAGAGAGAGACACACACACACACACACACACACACTGTGCTGTGTGAGACCCAAGGCTGTCAGACAGACAAGTGTCTTGAAAAAAAAATCTGCATAATTGGCACATGTATCAGTCTTCTGTTAATACGGTACTTTGTGGTTGAGAGATCAACAGTGAAGAGCTGTGATGTTCACTGTTGGAATTGTCTCCAACGTTGGGTAACTAAAAGAGCCTCAGCTTAATTAGTGCGCAAATACCTTTTAACAGAAGAGTAAACCCAAATAGGCTTCAGCAGCCCAAAGCAAATCTCTTGAATGTCAAAATGTAATCAGTTTTATGCCGTGGTCGAAAAACATAATGATGATAACAACCGGGGACATCTCAAACTGTTCCTGAATGTCGGCATCAGGGCCAATCCGGGTCAAAGCTCGACATTAAACTTGTTCAACCTTCGGGCAAGTAGCACAGATGTTTTACTTACCTAATAGCCTTACATTTTCACAATGGAAAATGTAAGGCTATTAAAATAATTGATAATATTAAACGAGATTCTGACAATTATCATAATTTATCATCAAATAAAAACAAACAATTAAGATGCTCTCCTCAAAGCCATGAGACTCCATTGACTAAGTTTCATCGCTAACAAAAAGGTAAAAGAAACTTCATCAAAACAGTCTTGTTTAGGCTTTACATTGTCTTTCCACAACTATCACCAACTCGAGTTGCCTTCTACAGAAGTTTGGCATTAGACGTTATAATGTATTATGTATTATAAGCTGCTTAGAGCTAGTGTTTGCAAGTTAAACGGCTCATCATTCCCTCTCTAGTATCCGTTTCATATTGCTGTGATAACAACTCCTTCAAACAACCGACATTCATTCAAGTTTCTCTCGAAAAACTACATTTCACAAGATTACGTTCACATGAACACATCATGATAACATTATTTACTGACACCCAATCAGGCGGCAACCTCCGGTTCTGCCAAGTGAAGCCAATGCGGAAGTGTCTTAAAACGTCCATTCTCTCTACTGACCAGCAGGGGGCGACTCCTCCGGTTGCAAAAAGAAGTCGGATTGCATAGAAGTCTATGAGAAAATGACTCTACTTCTCACTTGATTTATTCCCTCAGTAAACATTGTAAACATAAGTTTATGGTCTTAATCGCTAGTTTAAAGTCTTCTTCAATACAGCATGATGTGTATTTAGTAAATTATGGTCCAATAGAGTCAAATAGACCATAAAGCAGAGTATGGTTTAGGGGGGGCTTACTGTGATTGACAAGTCGCTGCCGCTACCAGAGCCGTAAAAGGCGTCTCTACGTCGCTCCGCTGCATTCCAAATATGGTAACTTCTGTTCATTGGTTGCTAAAAAACAACAACATGGCGACGGCTTAATAACGGCAGTCTACAAACCAATGGGTGACGTCACGATGACTACGTCCACTTCTTATATTCAGTCTATGCATCCAATACTCATTTTTACTGGATAGAGCCTGAACGCATAACAATGTAACGCAATAAATTTCCACTAACATCAGCCGTTAGCTCCGGTAGTGAGCCAAGCAGGGCTGTGCCGCTAACACCTAATGTTAACTATCTCTCCTAATGTCAATTTTAAACACAATATCGTATTATCTGAAATCAGCGACTAGAAAGCATTAATCCACACATTTTTACTGATTCCTGACTGATCCCAAATAAAGATCACATTTATTTTGCACTTGCCCAGTTAGACCACCGCATTTGGCATTCCACTTGTTCAAACAGTGGGACTCTCTCCAGCTGATTACATCACGTCAGTTTCATGAGTGGCTTTCTCCCACTTAAACTTTCATCTTCCATTTCACGTATTAGCTTAGTTTTGCATCAGAACCTTCAATATTTGGATCAAGCAGCTCGTGAAAAATAAGACAGATTAGTCAAATTTAGAAGGAAATGAATTTCAGTAATAAGGGTATAAGTTTCAGATTGAACTCTATAGAATCGGTAGTGGCAGACACCCAATATTTAATGGACTCAGATCAGGGCAAAATAACGGGACATCCGAGCGCCAAAAGTTTCTATCACCAATATGATGGTAACGAACCTCGTTTTTCAGGTGTCCACGATAGCACATTAGTTGGCAAAACTACAGCAGGGCAGGCGAACCAGGCTACTTGTCTGACTAGATGTAGAAACCGTGGCCATGACGTGTTCAGATCATTTTAGCTAGTCCACTTACTGGTGCGCATGTTTAGAGTGTTTTTGTATAATTCTGTATATTCTGTTGAATACTTTTGCAGGCTCTACCAGAGATGAAGTATCTGGTTTTTTTTTGCGCTGATGCTGCCATGAAATCTTTGGCCGCAATAACTTTGGCAAGAAAACTTGGTAGACATCCACACATCCCTATGGCTATATGCCTGAACATTTGTGTATCATTTATCTAAAGAGAGACTGTAAGGAGAGAGGACGGCAGAAACACAAAAAGGGAGGACACAGCATAACATAAAGCAGCAAAGAAAGGTAACAGTTCACGCATGACTTCAGAGAAAATGCCCACGTCTGGCTCCTCTACCTCGAAAACATAAAGCGAGAGAGTCTACTCAGGATTTATCACACAGACTGAAACGATAGCAGAGAAGGCCACTGAGTTGCTTCATGAAAAGATGTGCCATGGGTGGAAGGACAGGGAGATGCTGTGTTTACTGATCTTTCTGAAGCTTTTAAATGCCGAACTAAGCATCTGTAATGTATTAAGTAGAAGTGAAAAATGTAGGCATGAAACAATTGCGAGATTTGTTTCCGCGTCAATAAAACCGCACAAGTCCCTGCGTGCTATCGCAACCATAAAAGGCGCTAATCTAATCAGCAAACAAGGAAAGAAGCTGCGCTTGTGCGATGGAGACGAGTGTTTGAATAGCAACTGACAGAAGAACAAACAAAGATTTCAGTCCTTTTACTGCAGTATCTGCTACTGTGCTTTAAATCTGTGCAGTATCTGAGGGATGATGCCGTCGCTAATGAGAGCTGGATATGTCCACATTTAACTGTCGCCCTAACGATAAGTAATGACGGTAGCTTAGCTAACACAATTAACACTGGCGGCGCAGGGAAAAATAAAATTCCCCCAGAATGAGGTATTATGTAAATTATTAATTACCACGTAGATGATTGCAATCTTGTTCGGCTGCCCATTGGCACCGACATAAATGTGAATGATTTGGAAACAGAGGAAGGAAAATAGTGGCGATAATCCTGACACTGTAGGAATGGTGGGGGGGGGGGGGATTCAACAAATACCACCTGCTCCTTAAAGCAATTTATAGAAAACAGTTGCAGTTTAACCACTAAACACAGACGGACTCAACAAATGCAAACAGGAAACTACAAATAATGAGTAAACATTTTTGTTCCAGTCAGTAAAATGTCAACACTATCACATTTCCATGAATCCATAAAGAAGGAGAGGATCTCTGTCTTCACCATAATGGTTAAAATATTATATAAGAGCCACAGCATAGCCATCTGTGTTTCATTTGAATTTCAATCACATGAGTTCTGAACACACTCATTCTACATTCAATGAGGGATGCATGTTTTATGAGCTGCAGTTTCATGAATGTGTGCTCTTCTGAAATATATGTGTGCGTGTGTGTCTGTGAGACAAAAATTGAGTAATGAACAGATAAAAAGCTGGCGAGAGGTAAAGACAAAGACAGAGAGAGTCTGATGTATCTGGGAAGAGAAAGAGTCACAGAGAGAAAGTGATCTCTCAGATTCGGTGTCTCAACTTAATGACACAGGATCCACATGGGAGAGAGGGAAAGCCAGGCTCTGTGCGAGATATGATGAATCCAAAAGACCGATAACCCTCAAGCCTCCACACACACACACACACACACACACACACACACACACACACACACACTCTGAAATGAACTGCTCAGCTTCTCTGTTTACAAGGGAACTGAACTGGTGGTTTTCTCTCTGCTAGCGATTCACTACTTCTGCCTTTTTCTGTCACTCTGTCATTCTCTGTCCTCTCAGGATATAATCACCACAGCCTCCGGTACGGTGTCAATGCCCCCCCAAAACTGTTCCCCCTGCTGTGACCATGAACAATATGTCTGGCTGACTTTGACAAATGAAACCAACTCGATATATGGAAATAACCTTCACTGGATGACGTGGAGGAAAAAGGGGGAACCGCGGATGGGGGTTGTTATGGGAAAGGGAGGGGAACAGAGACTGAAAGAGAGACGGACACACACACACACAGATGGATGATGGGATACATCGAGCACGGCATGGTATTTCCAAACCGGGTACAGCATGAGGATAGATGGAGAAATATAGGCGGACTTTCTAAATGTCACCATAGATAATAATAACAAGTCACTACAGCTGAAACACATTGAATAATCTGTGTAGGAAAGACGGTTAATGGGACCTGAAGAGCAATAGTCCACAAGCTTCCTTAATAACTGTTCAACTGCAAAAAAAAAAAAAAAAAAGTACAGTTCTGTTTGGCATAATTTACAATTTTTCATGCATATTTTGATCCATTAGACTGGGACAACTTTGAAAACTATTACAGCTGATCTGACCATGTTTTAAAGTAGCACAGTGTCAGCATACTCAAGTGTCAAGTGTACAATATGACACCGGACAGCAATAAGTTGTCTATCTTACGAATACGCAAGAATCGGGAGACAAACATCCGTCCCATGACAGTTATGACAAATTGCCATGGAAGCAACTACTCCCAATTCATTTTCTCAAAGCAAGCTTTTTTTTTTAATGACTCCATAAAATCGTCCATGTGACTGCAATTCAGACACATTTCACCTGTTACAACAGAACATCCGTCTATAACACACATATGCACTTTACCCACAAAAGGCACCCACACACACACACACACACACACACACACAGACGCATAAACACACAAACCAGCAAGAGGGGGTCGTTAAGCAGCTATTGTTGTGTTCCTCTCTGCTCAGCATGATAACGGGTTGATTGATACCGAGGATCCCCAGTTAATCACCTGGCTATGACTATAAATGCACGCTGTCTGGCAAGTGATGCACAAACTAAAAAAAAGGAGAAAAAAAACAGGAGACACAGAGCTCTAATGCAAAGGCAAATAAATCTACAACTGTGCATGAGTGAGGAATCGGGACACGCATGCACACTCCTGTCTACAAGCAGAAGGCACCTGCCGAACATCTCGCCAGCGTTCCACACAGGCACAAGTTAACTCACCTGCTCCGAGTGACCAGATGAAAGCTTTCAAATTGGCCTTGGGTAATCTTCTTCCCTCTCGCTGTCCCTCTGGCTCCTCGCTCACTCGCTTTCTCTCTCTGTGGCAGTACGCGGACGTCCTACGGGCCACTCACCCTCCCTGTGTGGCTTGGCGTAAGTGCATCGATCTCTCGGCCAAGTGGTACGTGGTCCTGCTGTTTCCACGGGACTCAGATGTGCTCCCGCCTCTCCTCCGCTCACTCTGCCTCACACAGCTGCAGAGGGATGTATGAGGACGGGCAACGTGGTTAAGCCTCTCTCTCTCTCTCTCTCTCTCTCTCTCTCTCTCTCTCTCTCTCTCAGCTGGTGCGTTGCTCACTCTCCTTTTCCATCTCTTCACTCTGCCACTCTGTCTTGCCGTACAGAACTGCATGCATCTCTTTTTTGCTGTTTCTCCATTGATTCTCTCCGTCTCTCTCTCTATTGATCTATGTATCTGTGGCTTTGCTAGTGCAGCCTCTAGTGGCTGCTTTCTCTCCATGCTGCTCATTGAGTCTGAATCAAATTTTACTCGCAGTGAAAATGAAGCTGTGATGCAAATGTTTCTTCAGGATTTGAGTTGGCACCGTCAGCTAAAAAGAAAATCATAAAGACATTAATCATTGACATGTATACAGCTGACTGGGGCTCCATTATTTTCAGTATCGATTAACCTCCCAATCAACTTTTCCATAATCAATTAGCTCAAAGTGACGTCTAAAAATAGCTTGTTTTTGTCTGGTACTTTGTGGTATTCGATAGTAATCTGAATAACTTTAGGTTTTGGACTGATGACAAAACAACTAATTTGAAGGTGTCAAATTACAGCTGGCAGTTTTCAAAAAATCAATGAATCAATTAATGGAGAAAATAATCTAAAGCCCTGTAAGCGATAGAGCTGGACATGATGTATTCAGTTACAAAAACCCTTTGACTGTAATTATCCGGGTGCTATTGAACATGGGAAATACTAATTATGTGTCCCTTGTGTTTTTACTTGTGAGCCACATTAGACACATATTTCAATAACCTTGTGATGGACAATTGTGTTTTTTCTTTCTCAGTTCAGCCTACATTTCAAGCAGAATTATTATATACACAAAACAAAATCATATAAATCAATACTGATTGAGATGTAACTGTTAAATGGCCATTGGACACATTTAACAGTCTCTAAAGTTTAAGAGTTAACATTAACCAACGTTACTGATAGTGTGTCAAACAATCATTAGTCACTGACTGCTAACTATTAGCTACTTTGCTAACGTTGCTAATGTTAACAACAAAGATGCTCCAGAACAAGTGAACCTCTCTGTTGACACGTGGATGTAGGCTACATTAGCGTTAGCTAGCTAACCTTGGGTTAGAGGGGCTTGTTTGTTTTCTTTAATGGACAGAGTTTGGAATGCTAACTTATCGGCTCAACAATTAAAGTCGGAAAAATAGAATCCCACGATGAAATTAGCAACTACAAGTTGTCGTCAAGATATAACATTAGCTAAAGTTAATATATGGAAGTAACATTAGCCCTCTAAAAGTGCAGCATTTATGCTAACGCTACCTGACTTCCCCATTTCATACCATCAGTGATAACCATAATTAACTTTAATACGTAACGAAAACATTTTAAGGGAACTCACCAGAGACAAAGGAGACATCTCAGCAAACATTCCGGAGAAAAGAAGCACAGCTCATTCAAATAATGTGCGATCAATCAATCACATAACATCCAAGGTGACAGATGTTGTCTGGTGCGGTGCTCAGCATTAAGGCCCTCAATGCTGCCCGCCGGTGGCTGGAAGCGGTATTGCAACAACATGGATGTAACATTATAGTCTTGGTGCTGGATCAGGTGGAGGAGTCACCCTACTACAGTATGTGTCACCCTTTTCAGTGGTAAACAAAAAAAGTGGTAATAAGACTTCACACTCATATAATCCTATTCTATTTCATTGATATGTCATTGATTCGATTGTGTTCAATTATTAGTTTAGTATTCCATCTAATATCAGATCCTTTGTTTACTAAGCAGCCAAGTGTTTGCATTGATTAAATTAAGTGAAGATTAATTATGCCCTAACTTACTTTTGATTTACTTGTTTGTTTACTGTTAGCGTTCTGATTTGTATTACTCGTACTGTTTTCCTGTTCATGTATAGACACAAACACCAGTCTCTGATAATTGCCATACAAGCAGTATTAGCACGGCATGTCTTTTGGATCCATGTGTTTAAATATATATGCCACAGACCAGATGTTTTATGAAACCAAGGCGGCATTTTTGGCTTTTCACCTTTCCAGGAAAGCTGGAAATATCAAGGGGGCCAGGAAATGAGGAGAGATAGGGAGAGGTTGGCATTATATGCAACACAGGTGCCAGAGTATTTTTAAACACATGCGTACACTAAATTACCATACCACAGGTCTTCAGTCTTGCCACAGGAAATTTCAAGATTGCTGTGTGTAACTGAAAAATAACAGTGACCATTTGTTTTCCTTTTCTTAACTAACCCGTTCCTCACCTGTCTTGCCATGATAAAGCCTTTTGTGCCGACCCCGACAAAGGAGGAGTGCGTCTCCTCATTTGTGAAGTGTTTTTGATGTGTTGCACCGGATGAAAACCACAGAGTTGTCTCGTTCTCCGGGAGCATCTTCACGAGCACAGCAGTGAAAGTGTAGAAGGTGAATCCAGCAGGAGCTCATCAACTGTTGATCAACAGCTGGACTGCGAAAGAAAAACATGTTTTTGATGGGTGTGTGTGGAGAGTAGAAAGGCCATGTCCTCCTTTGCATCAGTGAAAAAAATATATCTTTTGCAAGAAATTGTCGCCATGGACGAAGGATTCTCACACCAAACAGTGAAAGTGCACAAAAAAAAAAAGATGTTTTTTGAATGTTGCTGATTTGTTTGTTGATATGTTTGTCAGGTTATGATAAAGACAGGACCCAGGAGGATGTTTTATTCTTAGTAAGTCACACGCATGCACACACCTCAACATGTGTGCTCACAATCATCAAAACAACTCAGGAGTCAAAGCGTATTCACACCACAGGAGAGGAAGCAAAAATACCTTGGACTTTCCAACAAACAGGATAGTTAATAATTGTGAGTTTGAGTGGGAATTAATAATATGTGGGCAGACTGGTAAGACGCTGGCCTAGATAGAGATCCATAGGGTGCCATTAGCCAGGTATAGAAGGAGAAGATGATGCTGGCTGTCACAGCTGATGAACAGACTTCGGAAGAGATCACTCGCCAGCTTACACAGGGATCATCACGTTGAGCTAATTCGAGCTAATTAGAAACCTTCGGCAAGAACACCCCGGGAAAAGATAAACACAGTTATAAAATCACACATCTATACCTGGCTATGTGCTTTTCTCCTGGTGTCAGATACTCACACTGAGATCTACTGCACGCACACTTGTTTTTATGTAGTCAAGTTATACTAATTTTGCCTTTTTCCAAAGCGACTTGTATTTTTTCCCAATACACATACATTTAGGGTTCAGAGTTGCTCAGATACGTATGTTATGTAGCTGCCACAACAGCAGTTTGTGACAATCAGAGGATACAATTCACGTGCAGAAGTTAGCTCATTTACTCGGCTATTTCAGACATACGTCGGTTAGACCACAGTCTCATTTAATCAGACAGATGTGGAACTTGCAGATCTGCAGGAAATCTTTGTTTGCATTGTGAGTGGTCAGCAGAACTGTGGTAGATATTTCAGAATATCACATGAACATAAGAGACAAAAGAGCTTAGCGACACGCCATCCTGTGCTCACATTCACCTCGTAATGTGATGAAACAGTGAAAAACAGGTGGCGAGCCTTCAGAAATGTCCCATAAAATATATATTCACCCAATATGAGACACATGATCAGCAGATAAGACTCGCTGTAGCACTGTAAACTAAATTGACATTCATTGTAATACATCATTTCTTTTTCCCCTGCTGCAAATAACGGTCATGATTTCTAAACAGCAACAGCAATGCTGATCATTTTAAACAGCCATTTCCATGCAAAACGCAGTAAAACAAGCTGTTCCGTGCAGAACTCAGCGCTCGCTGCTGCTCCAGTCAGTTTCCGATTTATTTACCTCTTGCACAAAAAACATTCATGGAGGAATAAATGCGATGCCAACAACATTTCCCATACTGACATTCATTGCATCATTGGGCAATTTTCATGAAAATTTGATGGTAAGAAAGGATTTCAATCACATGTAGATAACCTCAGCCTGTTTCTGCCATGGCCTCGGCTGCTCCCAATATTCTTCTTGTCAAACAAGGCTAAACAAGCCTAATTCTTTATTTATGCCACTGCATTATCTTCAAGAGTAAAGCCCCAGGCAAAGCTGTCTCTATTTACTTGAGATTGGGTGTGATGCTGAAATAAATAAGGCTGTTAATCCTTTTTTTTAATTCTTTTTTTATCAACAGCATGGTTATCCTTAGCACTGTAAACCTTGTTTTGCTTTGCTGTGGAAAAGTGGCTGTTGAGTGAAAAAGTCAGTCTGCCGCCTATATGGTGAATGAATAATAACGCAGCGCTACAGTATAGTCTGGGAAGCTGATTCCATTTTAGAGCCACAAAAGGATTCAAGACAGATTGGAGTCATTCTTCTCGGGAAACATAGCAAAAGCAGTAAGCCTGCACTGAATGGAGACCTTGGTTTATCATAAAATACAAAGAAGGGCATCTCAAAAGAAATGACTTTCATTACTTTCCCTCTGAGTTTAGAAAACTTACTGTGAATGTGTTTGTCTTCGAGAAGATCAGATGTGCTGACTGGCCATAAAGCCTTCCACACTCTCAGTAAGTTTTTCCCTTTGTTTAACACTTGAGTGTGCCAATAAACACGACTGGTTTATACAGATCCTAACAGTGAAAGAGGTGAATCCCAACATGTGAACAAATTAGCTTGTAGAGAGTTTGGCGGGTAAATGTAAAATACACGGATGAATGTTTTTGGTTTGGTTTTATTCAGCCATAAAGCTACCTATACGCACATGTCCAAATATTCACAAAAAAAGAGAGAAGAAAGCAGGAGATGATGGACATGCAAAAACAAGGCTTTATGCCTAAAATTGAAGCATGTCACAGGATAGAAAGATAAAAGTCTACAGCCATTCCAGCTGCACTGTGAGGCTGTATACTTTGAGCTCAATGCTAACACCAGCACGCTAACACGCTCACAATGACAATGCTTACATGGTGATGCTACAATGTAGCTGACTGGGGCTCCATTATTTTCAGTATCGATTAACCTCCCAATCATCTTTTTCGATAATCAATTAGCTCAAAGTGACCTCTAAAAATAAGCTTGTTTAGTCTTTAACATGGTCAGTCATGCCTAATCATACTGAGCGCCACCTTTAACAGCTTGTAGAAGTACATTTCGTTGCTAATACTTTTGTAGTGTTACTTAAGTAAGAGTTTGAATGCATGATTTTTACTTGAAATGGATTAGGTGTATCTTTTATTTGTATTTGTATATATATATATATTGGACAAATAGAACATTTTACCTGATGATGGCGCTAGATGAAAAGTGTATTCAATTCATCTTCAGGGGTACATGAATGTCTGGACCAAATGTCATGCCAATCCATTCAATGGTTGTTGAGACATTTGACTCCACAAAAGTCAACCTCATGGTGGCGCTAGAGGAAAAGTAAGAGAATCACAAAACTGAGAACGATGTCTGTAAAAAAAATATATATATATATATATATATAATCTGAATCCATTAGCTGTTGAGACATTTCTTACGTTGTGGACTGACCGACCGACAGACCAACATTGCCATCCTTGGAGCCAAGCCGCTAGCACGATCTCTAGTACGATCAAAGATCTGTACATTTTCTTGTGCTGATCCCTCTAAGCCTTTATACACATGGATTGCTGCTAAATGTTGAACCCCATCAGCAATGTTCTAGGTGTAATGTATCGTCTGAGTGGATGCGTCAATGATTAGATAGATAGATATATACTATATACATAGATACTTTAATAATCCCGCAAGGGGACATGTTTTTGCTACAGCAGCATTTATGGTACAGATAAAGCAATACAAATAACAGAGAAAAAAACTTTAAATATGAAAATGCACAATATAGACAATGAAATAGAATAATATAAAAATTAACATGAACTAACGAAACAATAGTGCAAAGAATTAACCAAAGAATAATGACAAATGATTTGAAGTTGAGAAGTCATCTTTCAGGAACAAATCACAAAGTTTGCTTCCAATAGCAGGACAGACTAATGTTCAGGACCGACAGCTGCGTGGGCATCGGTTTATGTTTGGAAAAGGGAGTGCTGAGGATTATAGCGCTTTCAGAAGAAGTTTTTAGAAATGGGAGCAGTGTTTGAACATCTGTCACAGGACTTTAATTGCCGAGGGAAACTATCTTGCCTTTTCTAAATGACAGGATACATTAATTTCTATACTTAATTAAACATGGAAACGTTCTTTCTTCTAATTAAAGATCCACTGAGCTGGCCAACTGAAGTAATCTCAGGCGTCTCCACACTTCATTTCACTTCTTTTTAGCACCACGCCAGCACCAGGAGAGGGGTCTGTCACTGACTATTTGTCAACATGAAACAAAGAGGGGGGGGGGGGGGGAGGTGTAACTTAACCGAGGCACTTTGATGTTCGGCTGTATATTTTTAGTCCAGAAAGCTAACACAGAAGGGCACAAAAAGTGAAGTGCAGATGGGCAGGTGTGGAAAGAGAACAGTAAATGTTCTAAACAAGCTAAGAGAGCGAGACTGCTTTTTAATCAGTTAAAATGACAGCTGACAATAGAGAAACGGTTAAATTATGTAAGTCTTCCATTTATTTTATATATTTACACCAAGCAGGCTACATTTAAGAGCTCGATATCGAATATAGTTGACACCTATTTCCAGTTTTACTCTGTTGAAAAAGCTGACTATTTATATAGGCACATAATGCATTGTTTATGAGACACTATAATTCAGTTGTAAATTATTTATTTTGCGTTTATTAATGCATTTGTCATCAATTATAACTTCATGTTATCTTCAATTATAAGCATGTGAAACCACAAACAATTAAGGGGCGATTAAATGTAATGTTATGTGATTACACACAAACAAACCTTTACAGTGTGTTGTGAAGCCTTTATTAACTATCTATATTTCACAATTGTTGACAAATACATTCATAACATGTCCTTCCATGTTCTTACAACTACTATATAGTGTGTTGTTAGCATGTATGGAGTGTTCATATACTGCTGTTGCCCAGAGGGGCAAAGGACATGTTGTAAACATCAGGGATCCCAGGCACTAGGTGTGACCAGAATATGAGTTAACACTGATATGGCAGATTAGGCGGGGAGATTAAGATTAAATGTAACGACACTAATCATGTGAATGTTATTTAAATTCCACAGTGGCATGATGATGGAACTCATTTGCATGGGAAATGAATAGATTGAATGCAACCTCAGGAACATTAATGCTAATACATTTAAAACACATCCTGTTTCTCTCTCTCTCTCCCTCTCTCCTCTCTCTCATACACATCTACAATCATACATATTATTCCATAAATATAAACAATAATAACCAATTCAAGAAATCAGCAGGCTGCACCCGGATGCGTGGGAGTAATGTACTTCATATTGCAAGCAAGAAATAACCTTCTTGCTTGCTTAGCGTGAGATGAATCCAATGAAAACACAAGGCTTGCTTCAGCTGCATTTATTGTATGCAGATGTAAATTGACAAGTACTTCTTCTGTTGGTGTCACTGCACTGCTGCATCAGTGAAATCAAACCTGTTGTTGGTCATATTCAAACATATATTGTTCCAATTTGGAGGATGAAAGTAAGTAACAGAGACAGACAAATAGATGAAGACAAAAATGAAGAAAAAAATGAATCACTGCTTGTTTGTTCCATTGAGATCTTTTTTTTGGTTGAAGATGCCAACAGCAATTATATATTTTAACCAAAATAAAAAAATGTCTGTGTTCCTTGGCGTCACATTTATTGAAGAGGAATGAGAGCCATCGGATTGACGATGAAAGTATAAATGCTATGCCAGATGAGTGAGAGCTGGCAGGCCTGTTAAATAGTCTTGGCTCAAAACAGCATCCTCGTCAGCTCTTCGAGTGGCCTTCGTAGCAACTCGACATCTATTTTTAACCAAGAACTGCACTGTTCTGTTGACTGCAACAAGACAGTAAGTACTGGTACTTGTGCTTTTAGTTTATTGGTGGATATATACTATTTGTGTGTGATACTAAAATGATAAATACGCATAATCTGGGATCATATCTACATTTGTTCTGTCAACATATACTAACTAGTGTAACTACCACATACCTGTTGAACCATATTGATTTAATTTGCATGAAAACTCACAGCGCTGTGTCTCAGAGTGATGATTCAGTCAAATTCCAAACATAAAGATATAAACGCACAAACTCACTCTTTGCAGTGATGGTGGTCGAAAACTCGTAGAAAACGCCATTAATGATGTCTGTGAGTGAACCTTTAGCTCAGATTATTTCGTCAAACTTCTATTTGCAAGATGAAGAATGAAGTTTCACCTGTGAAGAAAATGAGTCAAAGTTGAGCAAAAAAAAAAAGCCAAAGCGGTTCAAAGGGTTAATAGCTGCCGCTGTTGCCAGAAACGTGAAAAGGCATTTCTTTCAGCAGCATTTTCCTGAGAATACCTGCTGTGTTTCCCACCAGAATGTTAAAACATTCTGTGTCCCAGATGTTAAAATAAGTACTCTCAGCAGGGGTTTGAGTATTCTCTTGGGAAGTATGCTAACATAAAGTATATATCCAAAAAAACAATACCAACATGCAGCTAAAAGGTGTAATAGGGTGTAATAACTTTCAAACAGTCTAGGCTTATGACATCATCAGCATAAATTATGGAACTAAGCAACCAGCTTCATTTACTACCATTTATTTATTTACGTTATAAATATATATCAATTTACTACAACCACACCTTCCTGATGGTTGTTTAAAGTCAAGTCATGTCAAAGCTTGATGTACAATAGTGCACAATGCAAAATATGCATTGGATCAAAAGAATAAATCCTTGAAAATACTATACCTTACTTGCCGTTTGTGATGTTTTCAGATTTTAAATAATTGGCAGTCCAGGGGAAGAGCAGCAGGGCAGAGGAACACACAGAGGACCCCTGGTGGACAGGTGAGGGATATCTGGGTCAAAGTGGAGACGACGTACTGCCAGCATGACGCTTTTTGTCAGGGGTCTGTTTCTCTACCACGGCTCAGATTGTGTAAGCCTTCACAGGGGGGCTGTTCTTAAGCTTTCACTCTGATGTGTCAATTTAATTCACTTCTGAGAAAAGGCCAGAGGGTTCATGTTCAAACAGAGAGGAACACATCACTAATAACTGTAATCCTCCACATTTCCCTCTATTTCATCACTTTGTTTTCACACCACCAAGACAATATGGTTCAGGTATTTTCCATGGTGGACTCACTTCTGTTTAATTGAATACATTTCTATTTGAGAAAACCTTGAATTAATTGTTAGTACAGCCAAAAGCAGCTGAGTCTGCATAGTCAAGAGTTAGGTCTTGGATTGGGGGTTATCCTCAGGTTTAGGGAATGTTTATAGCCCAATTGAGTTTGTAAAATCTTGGAAATGACAATGCAGGGTTTCATTTGCACGGAAACTATTTCAGTAATTATTAACTCAGTGTCACCTGGTCAGATTTGTTCGGGATGTGTCTTTCTAGGTTGACATTTTCTGAAAGCATTTTCAAAAATTTTAAGAAATTCCATATAAAGGTTTTGTAATTCCATCGTATGTCTGAGGAAAATGTTGATATTCTCAACAGTCTCATCTTTATTAACATTATTGTCATTATGCCTTTGCATTTCCTGCATTGCTTATCCACTCGCTAGCTTGCTAAATTGTTAGCCTCGGTGTCTTCCAGACACTGACAGTAGCGTCCATGTTGCTGAGCACGGGTGTTCTTTCAACTTAGACGTTGAACGCCAAGCATATCATGTACACGACTTCCTGTGTCGTAACCACAACCTCATGAGATTTGATTAGGTGTCACCAACGTTATACATTTCCAAGGCATTCATATAATTCTTACAAGATAAGGCTTTTTAATGACAGTTAAAAGGTGCAATGTAGATGTGGCCACATGCTACAAAGAAATATGGGACAGCATTTCCCCTCCACTATCAGGTCCATATAATCTCCCTCAGGGCTGCTCTACTTCTCTTCCTCTCATGCTGGCTTGAGGGCAGACTGGTTGCTACAATGACTCACTATCGCCTCTCAAAGTACCAGCGGTATTACAAGACCAGGCCGGGCCGGGGATAGCTTGTTAGCATGCTCTTTCATTAAATATCTCTGCAATACAATACATCCACGTCTTTGACATGGAGTCAACACGGAAACCTCATCGCATTCTGTTGATAATGTAAATTGTTTTTGAATGTTTAAAACTGAAATTCTGGCCAGAGCTTGCACATTGTACGGTCTAGAATAGCAGTGTCAGCAATATCATTGAGATGGGGGGGGGGGGTCTCACAAGCACATAAGTATATTACTTGAGTTATGCTCAAATGTGAATCAGTAGTGATAGTTCAATACACAACCTTGTGTAATGATGACTGTCATTTTTAAAAAGTAATTCTCAAAAGATCTTCAACAGAGGGTCCACATTTAGCGGATGGAAGATTACTCATGTTTTGTCTTGTATCATCATCTCTGTCACCTCCATTGCTCAAACCAAGTGTGAGACCAGGACATTATTCTCATATCTAGTCGAGTACACACACTGAGAAACACACTCACTTCTGTAGTTCATCACATTAGAAGCAACACTGCACTTGTTTTCACCATTTATATCCATGGAGATGCAAGTGACATGACACATTAAAGCATACCCCATACCCGTATAACACTCTTACATTACATACAAAGTCACTGTCTATGCTGCTTAACCAGCATCATCGATTGAATATATTTTTCCAACTCTCTTTGTAATGAGCTTTTATTCATTTTCCTGGTCTCTTCTCTGCTTTTCTTTTGACGTTCTCTGCTATGCTTACAGAGCTTTTTGCTTTTATTACTAGTGTTATTTACGGTATTCATTTCCTCCTTTGCAAAGCACTTTATAACTGTCCTTTGAAAAGTGCTAGCTAAATAAAAAAGATAAATATGCTCAATTGTGAAGAAGTCTTGGAGCGGAGGGAGTGAAATTGAATCAGACTGCGCTCAGCCTTTACTTTGTGAAGGACAGTACACCAGTTTTCAGCTCTTCTGAGCTGGCAGCGACTGTCACTGACTGTCAGACAGCACAGCCCACTCCTGAATGTTTTATCTGCCTGCTTGTGGCTCCGTGTGTTATACTCAGAGGCATGTCATTTATTTTTGTGATCTGCAGATTAAATCCCCCCCTCTTGCTCAGATATTGGTTCCTTCTCTTTTCTGTATGTATGTATGTATGTATGTATGTATGTATGTATGTATGTATGTATGTATGTATGTATGTAT
>NW_022280045.1:3604921-3628837 GCF_004355925.1 Anarrhichthys ocellatus | reverse complement strand
TATATATATATATATATACACACGATACTGTTCCCTTACGGTTCTCAATGCTTAACTCAGAGCAAATCTATTGCCTCTACACAGCTCTCAACATGGAGCCGATCGCAGCTAACCCAGCTAACAGTGCTAACAACAGCACCCTCCATTTGAGCACAGTGAAGAGTGGCGCCCATTAGCTCGCAACTGGGGCACACACACTGGGACTCACATACACTAAAAGCATGCGTGGCCGGCCCGGCTATGGCAACAAAGCAAGGAGAAGTTCGGATAACAACACACACACAGAGGGAGAGTGACTTGCTGCCATATTATTAATGCTCTGAATTGCACAGAGAGAACCATTAAATGAAAAGATGTTTCTGACAGCCTTTTGAGTTGATGCAACTGGAATAATGATTGCATTAGCTCACGAATGATACATTTGTTATTCATTGTGTGCACTCAGTGTCTGACAAGAGAAAATAAAACGCACTACTTCAGATCCCAGACAGAAGAAACCTTTGTAACACTGAAACAGAGCTGAATTTAATATTTTGATCTGCAGCTCTGCTGTAATCAGAAAACAAGAGGATTAATCAGCTCCATTGAAGTGACAGCATTCAGCCTGTATGTCGGGGTGTGTTTGCTTGAGCATGTGTGTGATAGTGTGTGTGTGTGTGTGTGTTTGTGTGTGTGTACCTGCCTGCACAGGTTTCTATGCAATTTGAAAGTCTCAGAGTGTGTCCAATTAAAGTGCTTCCATTCTGCGCCCCTGCTGCGTTTCCCTTGAAGCCCACAATGTTGACAGCAGCAGCAGAGGAAGAGCTTTTCTCACACAACGACTTTGTTGACTTTTTGGGAAGATGCTTTTTGAAGTTTTCCTTTTTGTCGAGTTGGCAACTTCTCAGCACAGCCACACATGTACAAAAGCAACCGCAGATACAATACCGCAATTATTCGAGCAAACACACAAAACACTCCACCCCACAGAATCGTCTGCCATTTTGTGATTCATTCCGCCAGCGCATTGATCTCACTCACAGACATGCAGCAGAACATGGCGGGCAGAGCTGTGCAGAAATCGGCTCGAATAAATCCGTTTTTCATCGCCAAAACGTACGTTTTTTTACCCAATTTTTTTTCTTGTGACCTGCGGCTGATGTTGGCATGCATACCCATAACTTTTGAACGGTTTGAAAGAGAGTAATTTGGACGCCGCTGTGCGTTTCCGGGTCGAATCGTGCCCCTCCTGCATGTGTTCATCCGCCATGTGCGATCCTGCTCCGTGATGAGAGAGCCATAGAGTGAGCATAGGTCGTCGATTTTCGGCCAAAACTGTGGCAAATCTTCTAGATATCTTCCAGATATGATATTAGTTCATGTATAATTGTGTTTGCAGTGTTTACAATGGCTGGTATGATGATGTTGCTCGGACTTTTCCCGTTAATTCGATATTTAATATGTTTGGATCAATAATCATATTTCTTTATGAAAAATGCTTTCTACGACACGCTGAATGCTGCACACTCTAAAACAGCCCCCCATGGGGGGCTCTCGGGTCCAACGGGTTTGTCAGAGAGAAATTGTACACTTATTTTATTTATCCTTTTACTTACATTTTTACATTTATTCGGACAGAGGACAGTAGAGACGGACAGAAAATGTGGCGAGAGGGATTAGATGCATTTTTCAAATAATCCGATGGGTTTATTATATGGCTCATGAAGAGAATCTAATCTTTCAGTTTGTCTAAAAGATTCAACATCAGAATATTTGGAGATACATTGGTTTTCACTGGACATCGTAGATAGATTACATTGACGACAACAACAAAATACTGAACCTCTCACAGTTTAAAGCATCATTAATTGTACACATTTTTTTCATGACTTTTGACATTCTTGAAATATATACACGGTGCTGTTGATCCGAACAGACTTTTCTACATTTAACCAGGTAGTTTGGTTTTTGTTTCAAAATTGTGTTGATGTATAGAATGTCTAATATGTGTTTTAATATATTTCAACAACAAAATAATAGCCAACTAGATTTCTCTTACATTATAATAATTTATTAACTATGTATTTTTCCTATCAAGACTTATTCATGGCTTATCAAGTCATGCAGATGAAATGTTAGCCTGCTAGCCCAAGGGCCCAAGGGCAAGGGCAAAAAGGGCCCAAGGGCAAAAATTAGCCCCTGTTGCATCATGTACATTTTGACACAGGGCTCCTTTCAAAGACACGAGGTAATGGGTAATAATATATATTCTACCTTTAGGCTATTATCATTTCAGTTGATATTGTGCTTTTGTGATGCATATTCCCAAAAGTGCAATTAAATCAATAGTCCACAAACAATTGATATACAATGAATAAAGGGCCTTTAGGGCAGATGCCTGAAGTCTAAAGTGAAGATCGTCATGAGACCAAAAAACATTGAATACCCAGTTTCTCCAGATCCATATCAGCCTTTACATTTCAGAAGCAGCGCAGGTGTGACGTGTGAAATTCTGTGACCTGCTGACATTCAGCTGTGGGCTGTGGGCTCATGCTGACGTGCAGAGGAGGAAATGTTGAAAATGTGCATTTCAGATGCGCCTGTTAGTGCATATTTGTATAATAAATATAAGGAATATCTCAACACTTCTGCCGACAAAATGATTGCGCGTGCGTGATGAAAAAAAGAAAGAAAGGAAAGCCATGAAGTTAGATCTATAACGTAGTAACGTATAACGTGAATGTTTTATGTAAACTGCCCTGTTTAGAGTGGTTGGTTCTGTTGGTTCCTTTAATGTGAAACCAACTCTCTTTAAACAGCAGACCAGTGAATGAAGGAAAATTCAGGCGACCGGGCCTGCTTTGAACACTCTAATTTTTTCAAAGTAAACGCTTCGGACCCCGCGGGACACTCAGTTAAGAGCATCGAGGGGGCGCCGAGAGGCAGGGGCTGGGACAGACGGTAGCTTGCCTCGCGGCGGACCGTCAGCTCGATCCCGAGATCCAACTACGAGCTTTTTAACTGCAGCAACTTTAAGATACGCTATTGGAGCTGGAATTACCGCGGCTGCTGGCACCAGACTTGCCCTCCAATTGATCCTCGTTAAAGGATTTAAAGTGTACTCGTTCCAATTACAGGGCCTCGAAAGAGTCCTGTATTGTTATTTTTCGTCACTACCTCCCCGAGTCGGGAGTGGGTAATTTGCGCGCCTGCTGCCTTCCTTGGATGTAGTAGCCGTTTCTCGGGCTCCCTCGCAAGAGACAAATTAGATCTATCACGTATTCTGCACGACAAGAGTCCCTGCACCTTAATAACCCCTGCACTAGTCAGGAGCTAAAATGCTGATTTATAAAGAAATATTTGCCTACATCCATTATCTATCCATCTATAATGTTATGCATATCATCTAATCATTTTAAGCAGCCATGGTATTTGATTTACTCACCACCAGCGCAGCTTTAAAATATCCCTCTCACATTATTTTAACCTGTCCGTCCGTTTGGCAAATATGAGCTCAATCAACTAAAGCGCAAAATGATGAATGCAACATTGACGGATGAGAATAAAAGTTAAAACTTAAAGTGTAACTAAATCAAAGGGGAGAGGGGAGAGGAGACGAAGAAACAAGAAGAAGAGAAAACAAAGAGAGAGAACGAGAAAAGGGGGAATAACGAAAAAGCAGCAAGGAGAAGAATACAAAAGGTAGTGAAAGCAGATAAATCAAAAGGAGAAGATGGAAAAGGTTTGATAAAGAGGAGATGAGACAAAGAAGATGAGAATTTAAAGGAAAAGAATACAATGAAGAATAATATGAGAGAGGACAAAGAAGAAGTGTAATAAGAAAAGGAAAGGTAAAGAGTGTGTTTTGTGGATGCAGTAAATAATAAATAAATAAAAACACACCAACACAATTGCAAGAAAATCAAGTCATCGTTGCTGTAGATGAGCCAGAGGGAAAGAGAGAATATCAGAAAACATATTGGAGGGGAAAAGACTTGGGAGCAACATGAAGGCCTTTCTGAGCAGCTTAAAGTGATGCGCCAGAGGAGAGGGCTCACAAAAAAAATAATTGGATTTCATTTTGGCCCAAAGAACAAGAAAAAAAAATCCCTAAAAACAGATGCAGGCTGTCTCCTCGGAGCTCCTGCTACAGGTATCCTAAAGGCAGAGAAGTACCTCGAGGAAATCATATGGTACACAAAGCCCAACCAGAGGAACAGAAAACTCTTTCCTGTTGATAACAGAGCAAATCCCTTAGTGCTTCACAATGTGTAGGGTGAAGCTCTCTACTCAGAGAAGCAACGCTATAGATGTGTTTTGGGATGATTCAATGATCATACACACATGGGCACTGGTTATATGAATGCTGAAGTTATACCACCAACAATGAGTGAAAGTGAAGGAAAAGCTTGCCACACCAACTTCTTTACAGTGGAATCCAGAGATCCTCAGCTCTGGTCTCTGATTCATCACAATAAGCTGTTATTTGCTCAGCAGCACCTGTTGTTTACTTTGAGAGCAGGCTGTGTGCTCATGTAGTAGATTAATATGCATTGAGGATTCCTGCATTAGCTGGCGCAACATAATGAGGCCCGTAATGACGACAAGTACAACATCTGCATCAAGCAACATTCCTATTCAAAGCATCCATCTTGAAAGGTAATATATTTCACTCAACATACCCCCTCATACAATGTTTGATTTTTTCAAAAGGGAGACGGACATTGGTTTGTAATGAAGAACGAGAGATATTGTTGTTTTCATTCCATGAATTTTTATCTTTGGCCTACATTACCCACAATGCACCTCGACCTGCGACAGTTTGGGTGTTTTATGCCGGTAGCCGGTAATGTAGGCGGATTCTGTTGCCCCTGTGTCCAGTGTTTGTGCTAAGCTAAGCTAACCAGCTGCAGTTTCATTTTGATCGTTCAAACATGAGACTGGTATCAATAATCTCATCAAACTTTATACAAAAAACAAATAAGCGTTTTAAAAAAAGTGTGGAATTATTCCTTAAACCGAACCATGCCTTTACTACAGTGGTGGCGAATCAAAAAACACATGAATCATTGATGTGCCAGACGTACTTATCGCTTGTTACAAGAGAGCATTCATTGATAATACCAACATGGATTTCTGTGCTCAGGAGTCATTATTTGACCCTCAACTTGTTTCACTTCTTCACCTTCAGACAAGTCCACTTGTCTTATCGGCAGCAATGGCACATCATAACTATTATTTTAAATGTCTAATAAACATTAGAGTGACTAAATCCTGCCGATAGAAAAGGCCCACTCTGTTAAAGAGACTATTTCCCAGTGCACAGCTGAAGAAAAATAGCAAGTTAGAGTTATAGGACATAAAGTGGCCATCTAGGGACACACACATTTTTTACAGTCTATTAATCTATGAATAATTAAAGGCTCTCGGTAACCCCACAGGAGATTACAGCACTTTGTCTTTCAATACAGTAACTTGTTTATGTCCGTGTGCAGCGTGCAAACACAGTCTCTATTGTCGGGAGGTTCCGAGCACAAGAAAATGAACACCTGCACTAAATGTTACAAACAGCAGAACAAAATAGGTCAAAAAAGAGGCTGCGAAACTCCTGATATTGTTTAATTAGAAGCGACAAAAAAATATGCAACGTCCAAATTCCTCCCACTTGTTATTTTTGTTCCAAAGTGACAAGAGATCACTTTCTTTTTTTACTTTCTTTTTACACAGGACGGTATTAAAATCGTTTGTCATTTTTCTGTCACCCTCATAATGCGGCAGGATTGATGAGACACAGATTTCTTTTCTCCCGGTTTTGTGAGCAGAGACGAGATGTCCAAACAGCAGCTGTTATGGCTGCTTTGCTTGCTTTGAGATTTCAAATGCTCACTCACGTCGCTGGTGACAGTAAACAAGTTCTTCTTGCGTGCAGATGATGAAAACAAATAGTTTCCAGTCTCATCAAAGGCCAGGCAAACGGAGATGGATACAAAGCCAAGCTGCTGCCGGCGTCAAGTGTCTTGAAAATAAAAGCATTTCCTCCACATTAATGGGTGTTCTGTTGTCGGAGAGAGAAACTCCTCCACTGTGACTTATATTTAAATCCGCTGGTTCAAATATGGGTTATGGATGCTGACGTGGGCGGTAATGATTGTGATGATGATATACTGTATGTTCGTGAAAACAAAACACGTTACACTTAATAAAAAAGCAGCGTGATAACAAAGAAGGAATGGAAATCAAACCATAAAAAGAGACCTGATAAAACTAAAAGAAAAAAGCCTTACAATACAACAGTGAATTGATTGTGACCGATAGATGCTCGGGGAAAACGACTAAGAGATATACAGTATCTTGAAAGTAACCCAAACTTCTTATCAACTGATTTTTTCTAATTGATGCAGGGAGACAGTGAAGACAGGAAACTGTGGGTTAAATAACTGTCCTGTCTCCTATAATTAGATAAAAAGCCTAACGGCAGCATTTAAGTTCAACTAGAGGAGGGTGATTGACTTGTGGATAAACCCAGAATAAAGGGATTGTAATTGTCCAAATGAGATCAAGATGAGTGATTGTAAAGACAAAGAGCCTGAACTGATAGAGAAAAGGACCCTGGTATCTCATACTTGGATTCACTTTGCTCATTTTTTCCTCACTCTACACTGTGGTGGCCTTTTAACCAGAATAAATCAGATGGGGTTCTCTCAGACGTGGTTCAGAATAATCCTATATGACACTAATCCCTTCAGGATTGGGTCATATGAGAATGTACTGTGTACCTAACCTGACCCTCCAGATGGTTTGTTACACAGAACCATCTTAGAAGCCGTCAGTGGATACTGTTTGTAGAAGGGCCGGCAATTTAAAAAAAACTTGGCTCAATCATCTGCAAATCAAACTCTTAGTCAGGAGAAGAAAAAAAACAAAGGCTTCAGTGGCGATCTTTGACCTCCTTCTTCTTTGAAGAAATATTCTCCGGTTCGATGCTATTGCAGCATCTACGCTAACCTCTTCAGGATCAGCCATTGTTGTTGTTTAGAACGAACAGAGACGCCTCTCCGTGTTGTCTCACACACACCTAAGCCACGCCTGTAGCTGCCATTAGCGCCTCACAGGACGCCGATCGGTCCGTGCTCTGGTTTACTGGACACGAGCACATTACTTGAAGCCTGACAAGATGGATTTTCTTGTGATATGTCATCCCCCGAATCTTGCATGATCTCATGACATCGCAAGAATCTAGTTGACTAAGGCAATAGAGATAAGGCAATAGAAATTTGAAAATCCTTCTATGCATTTGAGACAGAGGTATCTAATATCTCTGATATTAGATAACTGCAGGCATCGTCATAAGTCCATTACCGGCGCTGCTTTATGGAAAAATTGGATCAACGGGATTTTTGCATCATAGTGAAGAAGTTATTTTTCGAGCAGCAAAGTGATAAAGAGATGGCTCATATTGTAAAGAGAGGCTTTGGAGGGCAAACAGGAGAGACTCCTGGACTGCCTGGATAAAAAGGAAGAGGCAGAGAAGCAATTAGGGGACAAAACGATAAGACAGACAAAGAAGAGAAAGCAGACCTCGTTCACAGCTGATGTTTGAATTGTCAAAGCAGGAAAAACAGGTGTCCACTGATGGCATTTAAGATGGCTCTTTTCCATCTATAGTGTGCCAATATCAGTGAGCCAGCATGAACAATACCGGAGCCCCGCTACTACTGGCACACATGAATGAAATGAGACATTACTAATGTTGGTAGATTTAAAATGTCGAAAGTGAGAAAGGTTTATAGAAGTTTTTCTCTGAGCTTTCCAAAAGACATGATCAGCATCGACTTGTAGAAAAAATGGATGTCGTTTAAACAACTGAAAAAATAATTGGTTTATTATTTGATACTTCTTGCTAGTTTTTCCAATTTCATGAGGAGACATGTCTCAGAAGTCAATTTTATAAAATGTATTCTGTTTGAATACAATACTACATTTTGATACATATGTGCTGTTTATCTGTAATTAGTATTGAGAGCACCTTTTTATAAAGCACGGATGAGTTCATCTGAGTTTCTGTTATTGGAGACCAGTTTGTTCATAAGGAGGTAGTTTTACTCCTCTGTGGTCCAATTGATCCCAACAGGAGGAAACTCACTATACAATATAATTAAACATAAACGTACATTTATTTGTCTTTGAATGACTTTTTGGCAAAATAGTCAATGTGCTGGTCATGCACAGCACATATAGAACATTACCTCATTTATGTATTTTTTCACCTTCATCAAATGTGCAAGCTCATTTTGTTGCAAAGGGAAGGGTAATCACTTCAATACATTGGTATTTGGGTTGCAATTAGATCATAAGAAAAAACTGTTGGAAAAAATAGAGCAGAAACTCTGATAAAGTCACTGTACTGACAATTGCAGTTAGATTTTTTTCATTAGTTTCGTTAAGGACAATATTTCAGAACGACTGTCATCGTGGCAGACAATCTTTATGAGGATTATGATCCTTATCATCATAAGAGAGAGACACCAGTTAAACTCAGAACAGGTCTCCCAACATTCACTTTAACACAAAAACACTTCACTTCCTCTCAGTCTCAAAGCAGCAATGAGTGGAAACATCCCACAAATGTATTCATGAAAAACTGTGAAGGGAAACAGTGTCACAAAGTTACTGCAGAGACTTTCATTTTAATTCAGCATTATCGGGCAATTAGCGCCTTCCATTTATCACGTACACTCGGCTCTGCAGACAATATCGAATATAAATACTCTCTCTCACACACACACACACACACACACACACACTCTCTCTCTCTAATGACAGGCATGCATTTAGTGGTGTCAGCGTGGAGGCACACACACACACACACAGACACACACACACACACACACCTTAGTTCCAAAAGGATTAGCATGTCATTTCACAGAACTGGAGACAGTGAAGAAGAGGAGACACATTTTTGTGAGCACTTGAGGATTGACATCTCCTGATGTAACAGTCTGTTAGGAGCTGCCTTTGTAATTAAAATGTCTGCCAATGCTTCACCACTTGAATGGGGTTCGGCGGCTCACAAACTCTGCAGGAAAGACTGCAACCGTTACAGAAGAAGTTTGCTGATTGCACCAAGTGATGTCTACAGGCTGAAACAGGCTTATATGGTTTAGTCATGAACAGAGAGAGGAGGTGTTTGGGTAACTGTAGCTCACAGAGGCTCGCAGGGGAGCTAATGTGATCTCCAAAATCCCAGCTGCCCATTATGTGTATCTGTGATGATGGTTGGTTGAGCAGACGGATATCCAGGAGCACTGAGGTTGGACCAGCTCCTATGAATTAATAAGAGAACCGACAGCAAAAGCACACCGACTCTATCATCTATTTCCCAGACAGGAGTTTCACATGAGTGGCTTTGCTTACATTTACGCTACGTTGTAGTTTGGAGAATCCAACACTGCTCCCATGGTGTCCATGTGATCCGCATTATGTTTTACGTATAATAATATGAAGTGAATGCAGAAGCATTACCGGAAGCATCGTCTGAACTGATTTTAGGGAGTTTTGAGTCCCTAACTATTTTGCATATTGGTAAACCATATCTGATTTCGTAATTTTTGAAAGATAAAAACAACGCTACTCGATTTTTAAAGGAATAGTTTAGGGGAACATTCTTATTTGCTTTTTTTCCCCACCAGGAGTCAGATGAGAAGACTGATATCACTCATGTTTGTACAGTAAATATGAAGCAAGCTTAGCATAAAGACTAAATAAGGAGAAACTAGCTGCACAAAACAGTGTAGCATGATTGCTGGTAGCAGATTTAATAAATACATAATGATTATTAATATTTCAATTATGATTCATAAAGCCATACATTTGTATAAAAGAATGGTGGTACTCGGCTTACGCCATAAGACACCATTAGTTCACAGAATATATAAAAGATTAAATTAAGGACGCCACCCAATTTTGGAAAAACAGGGAAAACTTATATTCATCAATTCAATCTCAATCTCAGGGTTGCTACGGAGTTCTTCTCATGTCGTACAGGGACATATTATTTAATATACACACTAATCAAATCATGTTCATTATACATTAAATATTTATTGGACTAACTAAACATAACTAAACTACTAAACAGAAAATAAACGAATAACCGATCAAATTTGGTTTAAGAATCAACCAAAAATAAAATGAAGGAATGCATGTGTACAGGTAGAATCAGTGACTCATATGATTAATGTCTATCAATTAAATTTGTTGTTTGACGTTTAAACATTAAATTTAGTTCAAAACATCGTTCAGCAGTTGAGAGTTTGAGAAGCACCAAGGAAGCATTTCTATGTTAGTTCTAATTTAATTTAAATTAAAGCCTATTGATCTGTTTCATGAATATTTCTATCCAAGATGACTCCATTATCTGACTTAAACTTATTTGGCCAAGAAACATCAAACTCATTTACATCTGGAAGCTGTTTGGAGTGGCGGCTGTTCCTCTGTGGACATCTTGGATCTTGTTGGATGACAGTAGTTTGTTTGAATCGCATTCTTCCATCTCTCACTCTGTGGCTGTCAATTCGGCTTTCTCTGGTATCCTCGTCTCCATCTCTCTCCCCTTTGAAGCGGCGGGGGTCATTATGGTATCTTTGCCAGTTTCTTTTTCTCAATAGTTGCTGGAACAAATCTTCAGCACGCTGGTGCATCGCAGGTCGGAGCCACACGACACATTAGACGGCACAAAATGGCCGTAGTTGACGAGTGAGGAACAAGAGGCCAGAGAAGAGGCGGAACCAGAATGGCCACGGGGGAGAGAAATGTAGCACAAATGTAAAAACAACAAGTTCGGTTTTTGAAAGGAAATGCTATAATTGCTTGGCAAACAGGAAGCCACCGCGCCCAGCTGCTGTCTCCAAGAAATAGGCTCTTCATGCAAAGCACCAATTGTAGTTTTTATTTCTCAGAGACGGTGATAGTTGGATGCATTTTACTTTTGGACAGACCCGGGCTAGCTGTTTCCAGCCTCACCAGCTCCACACCTAGCGAACTGACATAAAAGTGGTGCGGATCTTCTGATCTAACTCTTGGCAGGAACACAAATAAAGTGCATTTTGTTAAACAGTTATTTTAGGCCTGACACAGAATCAACATGTACAATTGTCAGCAATGAATCTTTTGATGAAGGAAGAAAAAAATATTTTGGAGGGGTATCATTTCTGAACAACGTGAGAAGAAAAACTGTAATTTGAACTCGACACAAAGTCAAACATCCGCTCTTCACTTCACAGTATGCAAATAATAGAAAAATCATAAAACTCTTCAGCAGAAATGCAAATCGTGTCAAGCTGGCTCAGTTCTGCTGGAGTGCTGACTGAAGAATCATCTCCTGAGATTGCAGTAATTTGTCTGCATGTGTAGATGGTGGAGATCCACACAAGGACGTACAGCCTTGACGGGGAAACCTGATTGTATTGCTTTTTAGAAATCAGATAAGCAAGCAGGAGTCAAAGTGAGGAGGATGGCTTTAATGTAACAGATAGTGAGAGGAAACATCAAACTTTGCATATGCAAATGAGCCCCCAACCTGGCTACAGTACTGTATACTGGGGCGCAGCAATAAAAAAACAGTTTTGCTGCCATTTTTCTTAGAGAGCCCTGAACTGAATCTGAGCTCTAACAGCTACTCTGATTCCAGCGGTGTTGTGTTGCCTCTCAGTGCTGAAGTGAGCAGCGGGGATTTCTGCCGCCATCGAGTAACGCCAGAGGCATTTTCCACTCAGCAGTGGCTGACCGTGTGGATATGTGAGCTCTGTTTGGCCTTGTGTACCCTTCTCAAAGCGATAAAATTTACACTCTCGACCGGACAAGCTCAACTGGATTATCTTCTACTACATTTGAGGCAGGGACTTGAACACGTAAAAGCTTTGCCTCGCTGCTCACGTAGCTGTTTTTTCATTTTTTTAGCAGTTAGTGATGAACCGAACAAATCCCAGATATACAGTGAACCATAACTTTGTAGTTACACATTTTGGGAAATACTTCTTGCTTTCTTGCCAATGATTACACATACCTTTTTACAGTAAAGATGTAGCCAGCAGCTGGTTAGCTTAGCTTAGCACAAAGACTACACACTGGGGAGCCTCTAGCCTCTGTTCAAAGGTAACAAAAGCCACATGCCAGCACCTCTAAATAACTTATTAACACCTTATATCTTGTTTGATTGGTACAAAAAAAACAATTAAGAGTAGAGGAGAGAAATCAGAGAGACTTTTGCCAGATTGCACTCTTGGCAACATACTACAACCACACATGCAGCTCTTAAAATGACTCAAGAGTAAATTATGGTAATTAAGAAACACCATTAGTGCCTCTCTTTGGTGAGTGTTATTGCATGTGCGGACATAATGTGTCATACGAAGCTGACAAAATTGGACCAAAATGGAGATCTACAGAAGCAGAAGATTTGAATGGATTTCTTAAAATCAAAACATCAACATGAGGAACATCGACAGGTCGGTGTCTGCACTCTTTCTGGAAGGTCATAACGGCTAAAACGTGGAGGATTCAAACTCTTTCAGTGTCATTTTCAGACGAGCAGAGAAGAAGAAGTGATTAAAAGTGAGTGTTCAACGCTCTTCGTCTGTAGAGGAAGTGTTCAGCCAGCAGGGAAAGAGAAGAGAGGAAGAGTTGATTGGAGGGGAGGAGCAGCAGTCAAGGCCTCTGCCAGCCGCTCTGTTCTCAAGTGGGGTGGCTGTAATTAATTTGGACACTCGGCTGCTGGGTGGCATCAGCAATAATGTGTGTGTGTGTGTGTGTGCGCGCACAGGCCTTTTATCAGCGATGACATCCCCCCGCCCTCCTACTGTATGTTGCCCTTGAGGTGGCTATTTGCATTAGTGTCAGAGCAGGGCACATAAGCTAGCTGACACAAAGACTCACACAGTTACACACACACACACACACACACAAGAGTTTTAAGTTTTCAAGATACAGTAAGAGTGTTACAAATTTAAGACAATTTCTAATAGAAAGACAACATTCAGTAGGATTAGTTCTGAATATAATATTGAAGTGTGTTTGTGAAAGTATTCATTGATCTGCTACCTCTGCAGAACTGCAGTTTGAATTTAAAAACACAGCTATTAAAACTGCATTAATTCCCTTTCAGGGTCATAGGGGGGCTGTAGGCCTGCAGCATACGCCCGGAGACAATAAGTAGAAAGTTAAGAAACATCCTATATACGTCACCATTCCATCACAGAAATAAACAATTATGAGTGCGAGTGATTGATTGATAAGCAGTTACCCTGACCTGCATGTCTGTAGAGATAGAGGAGAACAGAGCAAGCAAGGCATCAATCCCTGGGTCCTCCTCGTTATGTTTTCCATACTGCACATCTCAGACGAGCTCGGTAAAATATTATCGTCTACGTCTCCGTCAGGGTGTGTGAACACCTTATCTAGTTAATGGAGAAGGATAAAACCAAACCCAGAGATCCACCTAATATGCAAAGGCAGCATTATCAGTCATACAGAAGATAACCATTATTCATTGGTTTATTGATTTTTTTTTTAGCACATAAACACAACACTGACATATTACACCATAAATTACCATCATGGCAAACATGTTCGCAAACAGTTGCTTATATTTACACATCCAGAAGTCATGGAGTAACATTAGCTTCTGGATACCGGATGGATTTAAGGCCGTGGCGTGAGGTAGTAAGTGCACGCTGATGGGCTCTCGTGCACGCTACAGTTACACGTTATGAAGCATGCATACCATTAGGCATATCAATGGATGCAACCAATGTGTAGATTAAACAGTCATATGCGTTACTTAGAATAGCTCACTCTTTAGGCCCCAGTGCAACCGGACTGCCAGCACTGTTGATATTTAGATATTAAGTTCAATACTCGCACTCCTTTTAGCTCCGCGTTGGTCTTCACCAACCCCTGAGGGAAATCTCTCATTCAGTTCATTAGCCAGCTGCACTATGCTCACCAAATAGCTGCTAAAACAGCAAAGCTGCAGCTCATAAAACCCAAAACAATAAGCTGAACTGTTTTATAGTGCGGAGAGGAAGCACAGTTTGGTGATAATTCACTACGAGTAAAGGCTTTAACAGACAAGGGACCTAACAAATAACACGAAAATGCATCGAAACTATTCATGCAGCAGCGATGCAAATTTGCGACACCTTTCAATAATAAGTTCGAATATATTTGCGCAGGCAGAGGATCAACTACCAGGATCCTATTGACCCAGAGCAGCGTCTGTCTGACGTAAACTGTTGTATAAACGAAAGCTACAATGAGCTATTTTATTGAGTTTTTGCCACGTAATATTCGCGTTCTGCGTGAAAGTACTCATGACAAAAACAACGGTTCAAAAGAATATTGACATGCAAATTACTCACACGAAACAAATGCCCCGGTGTGTAAAGGCCTTAACCCCTTTTAATATAACATGATGTCTTTGGATCCATATGAGCCATGTAAAATCCATATAAAATACTCATTAGTGCAGGTTTAACTTCTGCAAGGATTGATGGAGTGGAGCAGACGATCTCTCATGAAACGTCATGTAGTGTTGATGACCATCCGTACATCTATATATACTGTATAATAAGGCAATAAGTGCAGCCAAGTGCAGTGTAAGCCAACAGCAGCTCAGCACTTAAGATGCAATTACAATATAGCAGGCTGTCACATAAACCCAGTACTTTGAGTTCAAATGTTTCTCTAATGCTTAGCTGAGTATGAATAGCTTAGCTGATAAACATGAAAGTTTAGCTGAAGAAAGATTCTTTCATACGGTGATTTTAGCTTTGCAGGAAGCAAACGCAAATCCATTTCCTCAGAGGGACTCTACCGAGTACACTCGCCTCTTTCCGGTGACATTTTTCTACTGTTGGTGGCTGAGATGGACGCGTCAGCAGGTGGGTGACTCTCCCCACCAACTCTGCAACTGCAAATAACAATTTCACACTCGTGCACTCAGTTACTTGGAATCTGAAGTTACTTCCATGCAGACCATAAAAGAGCAGGACCTCTGCCCCCACATGGGGAGTACAGCCACAAAAGTCATGATGATGTTGAATAAGGGTGACACAACTGCCATTGATGATTTCAACACACTGCTGTCAGAGTCCAGAGTGAAATGTCTAAGCTCTGCTGCCGTGAACAAAATTCTATGCATCACTTATGAACTACAAAGAAGTCCAGTGTCAAAACATTATGTTCCTGCAGCTACTGTATGTAGAATTTTAGCTTCCAATCCAAAGTTTTTGTAGCACAGCAATTTAGTATTGCACTTCCTCAAAGTTGGGGCACTCACAAGGGAAAGATTAAAAAAACAGAAGCAGCAGAGGCCGAGACTTTTATCCCCCAGTGGGTCAAGCATCTTAAAACACCAAATCGTGCATTTCCCATAATGCAATTCGATAGCATCTTTTATTAGATCCCATTGCAATGGCACGCCCACTTCTTGCAAAACCTATACCCTCGGGTTTTTTCCCATTACCGTGATCTTTCGCCAACTTTAACCACACAAGTGCTGGTGTTGCCTAAAGCAGGAATTTAAAAACATTTTATTTGGATGTTATCCAGTGTTTTGCAGAATTATCCAAAATTGAAGTTCTTCGGGAGAGGATGGTTTAAATGCATGCTTACTTGTACCAGAACGGCTGTAAAAAGACTGATAAAAGGTCACTTAAACCATTAACCATGATGGGACCTTTTTTTTTGCATTGAAGAAAAATTGAAAATGTGTGTGATATTTGGGAAAATGTGAGTGTTCACTGGCATAATATCTGTCAAATCAAACTGAAAATGTATCCTTATAGTGCCAGATTCTGGATAACAGGTCTGGCCTGCAAACTATTCTTATAGATATTCAGAGTGCCTCCTAATGGTCCAGTAGGGATCATGACAAGCTGTAATCGAGTGGGACTGCTGTCATTAGTATATCGTGAAACAATTGAACATCAGAGTGTAAAAAAAAGTTTAAAAAAAATAAAAGGGCAGAAAAGCGGTAGAGCATAAAAGAGGAAATGTGCCACAGTCCTAATTAGTCAACCTTGGGCCGTCTGATGAAGGCCAAACCATCGACAGAGGCAACGTTTGTGCCTGCAGGCGGCCAGAAAGGGGACACACTGACACAAAGATACACACTCTCTCTCCCACATTCACACACATGCACAGCTTTAATTACATTTACAGATGTCAAAGCTCTGATCACGAAAGCAAACCGCCCTCTTCTCTCCTGTCATGCATCCGGCCATCTCTCCTTGCATCCGTGCCTTTTTCCCCACCCACCCCGAGCACATGCATGGTGACCTGAGCCATGAGGACAGCGCAGAGTGGTGCGACAGTTGACAAAGTGATATCCTCTCTTCCTATACCTCTCTCATTCTCACACACATTCTGTCAGGCACACATGCGAGAAAGTGACTCCAGACAGCTATTGATCTGTTATGTAGTTGATAGGACAGCTGATAATGAACTTCCTGTTGAACAAGACAGCAAATCTGCTCCAAATGTCCCGAGCACATCAACATTTTCTGACTGATGGTTTTTTTTTTAAATAGTCTGAAGTAATTTATTTTTCAGAGCTCGTCTCTTTGCAGCACACACAACGTCAAACTGTTTTAACGTTGTCATCCATTTTAGCTGTGATTCTCCTCAACAAGGACACAGCAGATGGTAGAAATGTTTAAACAGTCCATGCACTTTTCTTACCTCAGCTTCCCCTAAACAATGGTTCGCTTGTTAAAGCACCATAGCTTAAACTATAAGTGATAATGAGCTGCTCTATATCAGCGATTCCAAATTAGAGGTATGAGCACCCCGAGGTCTGCAGGTAGCAGGACGTATGTGGAAGGATTGTGAATTAACTCAGCTGATTTGAAATGTAGAAATTATGTTTTTTTTT
Source organism: Anarrhichthys ocellatus (assembly GCF_004355925.1). Taxonomy (NCBI): domain Eukaryota; kingdom Metazoa; phylum Chordata; class Actinopteri; order Perciformes; family Anarhichadidae; genus Anarrhichthys; species Anarrhichthys ocellatus. The sequence goes on along the minus strand of NW_022280045.1, from coordinate 3,611,925 downwards.
TTATGAAACATAAAAAGGTATATCCACATATTTGTGTTTGGGAAGAAAAGAAAAAACCCCACACACAAGTAGGATTACAAACGAGGGAGATGTTTTTCACACCAACCTGAATCAGCTGTTGATTTTGTACGATATCATATAATCAATTATTTTATATTTTTACAATAACTCCATAGAAACTTAAATATTTTCAAAAGGTTTAGTAACTTTAGATACCATATCTGTATTTCTCTTCTACATATGTCTGCATGAAAGGACTCAAAGACTCTCTCTGCTAACTAAGCCAGAAAAGATATTGAAAGAAAACCAGACAGCGAACCATATTACTGGCAACATGTTTTTCACTGTGGACAAAGACATTCCATACTTATTGTGTGTATTTTCAGTAAGATACATCCTTTATAGAGCTGGGTCTGCATTCTTTCTGTGCAGACTCGGGGTGTACTCTTTGTCCATCTTGTGTCTGAACAGCAGCATGCATGCTGAAATAAATCTGCCGTTATTAAGAATCCTGCATGATTCATTTCTTCTTGATGTGATTAAAGATTCTCACTTTTGGTTGTAACATCCAGTGAACACTATGTGCTGCAACTGAGAGTAAAATCTAATTAGCAGGCGACAGAAATCAAAATACAAAGCTGCAATAGATAAAGACTTAAAATTACAAGTTTTTGCACGAATTAAACCTGAACAATCCAACTGAAAAATATAGCTCTGAAAAAGATGTTGGACATTCAAATACCCAATCCCAATCTCCACCCTTACTGACTCACAGACTTTGAGGCGCGCTCCCGCAAAGTCCGTGAGGGTTTAGTTCTGTCCCACTGTCAAATCATCGAGTGTTTGAGGCTCTCTGGCAGACATTTTGAGCCCTTTATGAACCCTTTCCGTAAGCCAGCATTAGATGCAGACTTTGCCTAAGGCAATTACCCACAAATCATTGCAATGTGACGTTAAACATGGGGTAACCAGTGGAGGCAGGAGACGTAAACAAAGAGGACGGCACATGGGTGTTCAGCCTGGAGTGTTACATTTACACAGAAACATTAAGGATTAAAGATGGAACAAAAAACATGAAATCAGAGGATATTTATTTATTTATTTATTCATCAAATATTTGATTTCGTCATTTAAGCTGTTTTGACAAAAACTAGTAAATAGAGTATATGAAGTTACCTCTCATCTTGTGAGGAAAGAGCCTGGAAGACATTCAAATCAGAGAGTACAAAATATAAAATAAATACCCACAAATATACATCTTATTTTTTGTCGTCATAACATGATATGTTGCAGCAAAGTGCTGTCCCATTCCTATTTACACCATTTCAAGCCCTCACAGTCTCTCACCACTTATCAGGTAAAGTCAGTAAGTCCTTGAGGGTTCAGGGTCTGAGGCTTCAGGGGGGACACTGGGATTGGGCCTGGGATTTGGGTGCCTTAAAGCCCTCCTGACAACAACAAAGTAACATACTTAATGGAAAGTTAAATCTATGTTCAAGACAACTTATTATGTGAATACAACTAAGTTCACAAGGAAATAGTAGTAATGTTCACATGAATGTCCACAAGGTTTGTCGCACACTCAAAACAATCCTTATAGAGCACAGTCTAACTAAAACAAGAGATGATGAGAAAAGAGAGAAATGGAATTTTGATCCTCCCACCAAAATGCAAAAACATAACGCAGCAACAGCAATGCATTGCAAAAACACGATAAAAGACTCAAACTCACCAGAAGTAGAAGAGGGAAAAGGTAGTCCAGCCCACACAGTTGATCCCCAGTCCTCTAATCACTTGTTATGGTCCTCACATCTCACAGAATGAGATGCCACCATAAAGAAATAGCCAGTCTTCACTGATCTTTTAGGATTACTCATATGTCTCCCTCCAAAAGCATTTTTCCTTTTCCCCACACCAAACAATTACCTTTCCTTTTTTTCTTCAGGCCACACCCTCTTGCACCTGTGACGCTGGAGCAACAGGTGACATGGGGCACGTTCAACGAGAAAACATTTTGCATGGTTTTCAGATCGAACGACATGTTTCCTCAAAACGGCGTGCAACTCTTTGAGGGATGTTTTCTCTGCTTGGTGGCTGTTTCAGAGCTGTGGCAGAATCAGCAGTGTCGTGTATGTAAACCCGGATTATTAAAAAGGCAGTGTGCACACAACAGGGTGTTCAATGCACCACCGTTCATTAAAATAAACGTTTGGCAAGGTTTTATTGGGGCTGAACGCACCCCTGATCAGTGTTGGCTTCAGGAAACTATATGCGTTGCAAACAAATAAAAGCATGGGTGGCAAGGCTAGAGGATTCACTTTGAAAGGTGTTTTAGCATTCAACCATCTATACATATATATGTATATGAAGTACTTTACGTTTTAAATTCATTTTAGAACTGAAAAGGCAAACATAATTTCTGCCAATACAAAGATATTTATAGATTTAAAGAATTTAAAGAATTGCCTACTTAAGAGTACAAAGAAAAGTAATTGGAGCTGAATCAAAGTTAATCGGATATCTTGATTCAGGTAAACCAGTGACTCCAAATGAAGAGCTGCAAAATGAATCTTGAGATGATTGACAGGAAAACAGAATAAGTATGCAACACAAATTCATTCTGTTATATATTTTTTTCTTGTGAATTACTGAATAATTTTAGCTCTTTGAGCCTCTAAATATTATTCAAATAAAATGGGGAAATCCCACTATGGTTGCCCTGGTAGAAACATGAAAAACAAAGATGAAGGGTCAAGAACACATTGCTTCACTTTTAGAGATCACAAATCAACTGTTATGTAATGGGTGGCGAGATGATAATCGTGATTAGGACAGAAAACAAGAAAAAACGAATTTCCTGCTTTGCTTTTTAATTGTTTTTGCAGTATTTATACAAATGAAACCATCTAAAAAGGCAAAAATCAAACTGGTTTGAATTTTTCACAGCTCATAAATATGGATACCTGCCAGAGGGTCAAATTATTAGACTCACGGAAAGCAGTTATACTCTAAGTACTCACCTACTATATGAGGATGACCCCCCCCCCCCCTTTGAGTGTCACATTAGCTTCAAGAACAACTTGTCAGGCACTTGGATAGATGACCTGAAGTGTTGATGAGCTCCATTACACTCTCTGAAAGAACCCAAGTGATCATGAAGATAAGGACCTCTTCTTTTGGCTGTGCAAAAAAAAAAAAAAAAGCGACTTCTCTTTGTCTCGCTCTTCACCCTATTGTCTTCTCTCCTCAGAGCTGTTTCACCATTGAGGTAATGGAGCAGTCTCGAGTGTGCATGTGACAGGCACAGAGAGTATGCCCTAAATGGCCCTGGCACCTCTTCTGAATACAGAGAGGAGCCCATCAGTCTTAATGTCCAGCTGCCCGTCCAGCAGCAATGACACTACAGTATACGGTATATATCTGTATTTTTGGGTGTAAGTGTGTCCTGATGGGACCTTCTGCCAGAGGGGAGCTAATGGGATGTTTTCCTGTCTTTCTCTTTTTCTATCTTCATCCGTCCTTCATCCTTCCTCTCTTACACTTTCTTCACAGTTTCCCCTACAGACAGGCTTGTATCGTTTCACTCTCTGACTGACAGACGACATGCTTCACAGTTAATACTGCACCCTGGGCAGAAATCTTAGATATTCCTGCAGGATGTGCCGCAGCCGAAGACCGGCTTTAGTAAGAATACACTTTATTTTCCAACCTGACTTCATGGGAAAAAAAACTGAAACCAAGCAGAATTTTAAAAATGTATTAATTTTGCCCGGCTGCTCTCTCTTCCTTGACGATAGCAAGCTCTTAATCCACTTAGCGGGTTTATTTTTTGTCAGTTAAAAAAAAACCCACCGGTAGTTTTCAACTTGTCAGATATCATTCACTCCGCCCTCAACAACATGCATAATCTAAAATATGAAAAACATGCCTCTTATCAAAAATACCCTCTAGTGATAGCGAGGAGAAAATAAACCATACAGATAGGCTCAGATAATATACAGTTCACAGAAACACACACAGAGACGTATCTTAAATGTGAATCCATAAATGCAATGTACACGCAGGGTTTCGGAGAGCTTTAGCGGCTGGTTTAATAGACAGGGATTTACCTTCAGGATTTATCATAAGAGCCCTGTAATAGGAGAGACAGAGAGTAACAAATAGTAAACTGTGAGCAGCACTGAGCTCCAGGCGAGAGGAAGCGATGTGTGGGGAGAACTAAATTATAATTTCAAACATTGCTTCCACCCCCCCCCCCCCCCCTCCCCCTCCCCCTCCTCCTCCCCTCTCCTTCCTCCTCCCCTCTCCTTCCTCCTCCCTCTCTCACAGTTATTCTCAAGCATCACCCCTCCCCTCCTCTATTCTCACCTCTCCAGCCTGAAGTGGAATTCATACTTCCGTGTTGCAAGAATGAGATCTGAGGCTGAGTTGAGTTGAACCCTCATGCGCCAAATGGGACAGCCATTTTACTGTCAATTACTTCAGGCAGGATTGTAACTGTTCAAGTGTTGTGCTGGCATTGGGCCTTTTTTAAGTTTGTTTCCAACGAAAAGTGAAAATAATACATGTAGCACTTACGCTTTAAGAGAAAATGTGAGTTCCACACATGCATAACAAACCGCTCTCAATGTGAGTGATTGAATATGTAAGTGTATTTCAAAAAGTATTGTGCAATGTGTTACATCCCTCTAATCAATGTATTACACATGCAATCATAAATGTTAAAACTGGCATATTGTTTAATTAAAATTCAGACATTAAAAATGACCTTAGTTCGACTCTTACATATTTAAATCTTTAGTCAGAGATCACAAAAAGTTATTACAATTCATCCTGAGGGGGGAATGAATGTCTTTATAAAATAGTAGTTACGATCCATCCAATAGTTGTGGAGATTTGTCAGAATGACAAATACAACCCTCACAGAGGAAAAGTCAGGGGATCAGCAGCGAATGTATGATATATCACCTGGGAACCATGAATAATTGTGCCAATCTAGATGTTGAAGTAACTAGAAACTTAGCTGCTAGTGTGGTTAAAAAAAATCCCAGACATGACACTCTCTTAAGAAGTTCTGTGGACATCATCAAAAAGAAAAAAAACAGTATAACGTCACATGTTGCTAAAAGTTCATTCTTAACCTTCCTGTCTTTCAATCGCATCTCTGGGTCTTAAAAACTAGAAAGTGTATCTTGGCTAAGAATTTGCGGTCTATATCTTGACTTAACTAGCTCTGTTACAGTGGAACAGATGCTGTTTTAAGTGCATTTTATGCCGCTGGGAGCTGTGTGCTGTTTATGCAACACACTCAAGCAAAACATTGCCTGCAAGAGAAAAAGAGACGGAAGACTGGGAGGACGAAACAGAGATTTGCGTGCGTTGTGTAATCCACGCAGTCTATATAGAAAAAGATGTATTTACTTCATTACCTCTTGTTGCATCATAAGGGGACAATGCTTGTGCACATTCATTTAGGTATCTGGAGTGCCTTTTTTAAAGCATGTAAAACAGGCAGCAACCTCCGGTTTTGCTGAGTGAAGCCAATGCGGAAGTGTCTTAAAACTTGCATTCTCTCTACTGACCAGCAGGGGGCGACTCCTCCGGTTGCAAAAAGAAGTCATACTGTATAGAAGTCTTTGAGAAAATGACTCAGTAAACAAGAGTTTATGGTCTCAATCGCTAGTTTTAAGTCTTCTTCAATACAGCATGGTGTTCATTTAGTAAATTCAAATAGACCATAAAGCAGAGTATGCTTTATTGCAGGTTGCTGTTGCTACCAGAGCCGCATACGTCATCTCTACGTCAGTCCTCAGCTATCCAAATATGGTAACTTTTGCAAAAAAAACCCAACATGGCAAAAGACGTAATCCAAGATGGTGACGGCGAACTCGAGGCTTTAAAGCGGCAGTCCACAAACCGATGGATGACATCACGATTGTTACGTCCTTTTCTTATATGCAATCTATGATGTAAGCATGTTTTAGGACAAATGCAAAATACAAGTTTGAACCTTAAAATGAGCATGACATGTCCCTTTTAAATCACCGTATGAAGTTTAATCTTACATTTAAAGCAGCTCTACAGTACAAGTTCATCTGAGTGCAAGTCATTGGAAACAAGTGTTACAAGGTCAGGCTGGGACATTTGATAAGCATTTTAAAATATAACATTACACACACCATATATCCTTTTATATGATCTGTGAATGGACTTCACAGAGGAGGATGTCCCCTTCGTCCTTGGTTTAATGGCTCTGTAAGCTGATAGAGTCATTGCTAAAGACAACGTAATGTGCCTGCTTGTCTCCTCTCTCTCGTTCCCCACACAGTCGAGCAGCAGCACGTATATGCTTGCAAGGCCATCACCGTGATTTCACTGCAGGGTTTATCGCGAGGAAACGACCCATGGAACTTGTAAAGGTGTCGTTTGAGAGTAAATAATATTCCAGCTCTTCATATCACTTCTACAAACCTTCAGGACACGGCAAGCGACATTAGGAAGCAATGGAAAAGGGCAATTTTGACAACAGTTATTGCCAACAATATTTTTACCATAGATATGAGTGTTCTGCAATACCCATAATATTACTCATAGGGATATTTTCTAGGAGCAGCCTCAGTCTTACATACAGTATATTGGGAGCATTAGTTTGGAGCAGTAACATCCCCTCATATCCAAATACTGTTGACCTCTATTATGAGAATAAGAATGAAACAGTAGCAGCAGCACTAGCAGTTAGCATGCACAACATGTATTAGACTCCATTGAGATGGAAGGATAACGGCCCTACTTTCTTCACTATTATCTGTACTCAGCGGAGGTATTTAGCCTGACAACCCCTTCTTTGAAAGCGATTGATATTTTATACATATTCATGATTCCCATGGTGTATCCTTCTCATGACCTTGCAATCACTGACTCATCTGCAGCGGGTATGGTCTCACGCACGCACGCACGCACACACACACACACACACACACACACACACACACACACACACACAC
>NW_022280045.1:3579330-3604911 GCF_004355925.1 Anarrhichthys ocellatus | reverse complement strand
CACACACACACACACACACACACACACACACACACACACACACACACGGCATTGATCTGAATAACATGTGCAGCCCAGAGCATTGGAGCCATCAAATGTGTAGTTCTTCAGTCAAATCCAATTACTTCTCGTGTGGCTTTGACCACATGGAAGGAGGACGGTGAGCAGAGATGGATGGATAAAAGGTAGAGTTATATACAGAGAGAGATAATTGGTCAGAATATGTTGCAAAGGGGGAACTGGAAATGTGTAGAAGGCAGGCAAAGGTGAGATCAAAGGGGATACGGACCATTATACAAAGAACAAGGAAAGAAAGAAAGACAGTATCGAAGGACTAATACCGGCCTGTACAGTTTCAGTGCTGTAAAGTTGATCAAAGCACCATTCAAATTGTATTTTGTAATGTGGCATAGATACATGTCAGCAAAAGGGAATTCAGGAAGATAGAGAGGGCAAAGGGGGTTGACAAAGATATAGAGTATAGACAAGGCTACAAAAAAAAACATGACACCACTTCTGTGGCCAGCAGATTGTTGTGTTGCCTGCCTGTTTTGATCATTTGAGGTCAATGGAAACCAGTGAATGCAGTGGCCCCAGTAGTGCAGTGCAGCGTGCCAAGAAACTGTAGCTGACTAGGAGGGCATGGGTTGAGCTCCTCTGAACAGCATTTCAACCGACATAGAAAAACGTTTCCATCAATCGGATAGAAAAACACATTTTTGACTGTCAAGGATGGGATTTAAATCACAGGAGGACCAGCAAGTTTGAAACAGTAGGTTATTGTGGCTGTAATTATTACTGAGGCGGGGGTAAAAAAAATAGACAAAGAGTAGGTAATGTTAAAATCACTCCGCCTCCCCTAGAGAAATAAAAGCATGTTACCAGCTCTGTGAGGCTGTAATAAGACAAAGTGATGCCTTATTAACCTACATGCTGATGTCAGCATGCTAACATTCGCTTATTGACAGTGGAGTGCTGCAGGAATGAATCCTAAAAATAGGAAATTAGTTAGCATTTTTCCCTATGATGTAAAAATCATAAAATTGATGTTCAATTGTAAAGATTATCTTGCTGAACAAAACCTGCACGTATCATAATCAAAGGGAAACCAGTGCGGTGCTAACCTTCGGGGTTGGCTGACAGAATAATGTCGTCCCTGCAGCATTGAGCACTCGATAACATGCCGATGTTGATAGCAGGTATGATGTTTACAATGTTCACCTTATTAATTTAGCATGATAGCATGCTAACATTTGCTAATTAGCACTAAACACAAAGTCCAGCTGAGGCTGATGGGATGTCATAAGGTTTTGCAGAAACGTATTCATAAACTGAAATATAGGATCATTTCGACCTGATAATTGTGATAGATTAAAGTCAGGAGATCACCAAAGTCAGTCAGATTCATCCTCCAGGGAACTTGAGTGTCTGAAACAAATTTAACGGCGATCCATTCAATAGCTGTTAGATATTTCAGCCTGGACCAAAGTGGTGGACCGAGAGACTTACCATCCTCGAGTCATGTCGCTTCCATGGCTGAAACACACAAATGAACAAGTGACAGTACGCAGTTTCAACAACAATTGCACACAGAGGAGTGACAGTATGTCTGTGATGTAAATTGCTCCTGGAGGGACGTATTAATCTGCTGCGAGGCGGTTGTGTGGAAATGTAACACGCCTGTGCAGATTTGGAGGAACACAGTAGCCTTGTAGAGATAACTGTCTCTGTCTCAGGCCGGCAGTGTCACAGCCACTTGGGGGTTTCTGTCACCTCTGATTTTGCACAGACTGCCTTTCTGCACGCGTGTACTTGTGAGTAGCGATTAACATTTAAGGGGTTGATTACAATTTTTGATCCAAATGACTCGGGAATGGGAGGGGAACAGGAAGCAGATGTCAGGTCTTGCAAATATCAACAAGTCTGTCTCTCTCTCTCTTTATCTTTCTATCTTCCCATCGAGGCAAGTCTCCCTCCGGTGGGAATACAGTGTTTAGCTCCCAACTTGTCACATTTTGTAGCACTACAAACTGTGCAAACAAAAAAAAAGGGGGGGGGGGGGGGGGATCAGTAAAATTATGAATGAACATGAGCAAGTAACAGCAAATCTTTTAACAATCTGACACACTTAATAACATTAATATGACAAGGAAAATGTGGTTTAAACGACAGATATCTCATCAGTTTGGCCGTCATTATACATGAGTTATAACTCAAATGACTTCTTTCTCTTTCTCTGCTTCACTTGCAGTCAGAGTGCATTAGTATGCGAGCCACTGAGTGCAAACTCAGAGTTTTCACATTATGAATATTTCCATTGCTGGATTTCTTTATCTGCTAGTGTCTGAGGGTTGTATCCCTGCTGAGGACAGCAACAGAATGCCAAATGATTGCAATATGCTGGAGATCCTGTATGTTGATATTATCTGTCAGGTATAATTCCTTTTACACCGGAAACTATAGTCGACTGAGAAAATCGACTGCTCAGCCGTCTGTGTGAACTTCAAAAGATGCAGCGTAAAAGTTAAAACAGCACTTGTCTGATTAAATCTCCCAGTTGCAGTTACAAATCTTAAATTTCCTGTGAAGTGAATGGATTAGATAACCCATGAAATTAGCACTAAACAACAACAAGAGCTGACGACTGTTGCAGGCTGTCAATTCCTCTTGCTACACAGCTAGTGGTTATTCAGTGTGCTCTAAGTGGAACTTTATTCAATGGCGAGGGAGCTGAATAAACATTTACATGCATCTCAGCTGTTAGCGATAAAGTTGACGATCAGACGCTCTCACAGACGCCCCGGTGTTGCTTTCACATGTGGATTTATATTCAGAACTGACAACAGTATAGATTTCTCAGCCTCTCTCCCATCAAATATACGCTCGGCTCTGACTAAGATCTAACACATCTCCCAACTCAGGGAGAAAACTCGCAGACATCCTTGACACACTGCTCAGTCCCTGCTGTTTTGGATTGACGATGCCGCACTGTGACAGAGAGAGAGAGAGCAAACTAATACTTGCCATTCAACCAGACTGGATAGCAGGAGACAAGTGATTGCACAGTTGACAGAGGTAATTCTGCACAGATAGGGGTTGGAAGATGAGGTGGTTTAGGATAAATAACAGAATAGAAATGCTGCGTGAGTGATAAATGCTCTATGACAGCATTCTGTCTTGCGGTGGGAAAAGATGCCATTCTAAATCAATGAATGACAATAACTACAGCAGTGACACTTTACAGAGGGAGGAGAGGTTTACAGAGGAACAGCTTTGCAAAAACTTTGTACAGTGGCAGGTGGATAATCGTCTCATTAAAGGAATAGTTTGACATTTTGTGAAATGTATTTATTTGCATTCTTGCCGAGAGATACACCGCTCTCATGTACGAGAAATATGAAGCAACAGCCAGCAGCTGGTTAGCTTAGCATAAAGACTGGAAACAGGGGGAAACAGTAAGCATGGCTCCGTCCAAAATACAGTATGCCTACAGAGCACCTCTGTTTTATCAAACTATTCCTTTAATGCGAGGGTTATCCAACTGAACTGTTTAAGAATATAAAATAATGTGCTGTTGTTTTTCTATACAGGTTTTTGCAAAGATATTAAACATATACAGTAACTTGAGCCTTCAGAGGTTGGGAGGATTTTATTACCTTTGGACAGAGCCATGCTAGCTGTTTCCCCCTGTTTCAAGTCTAGATGCTAAGCTAAGCTAACCTGCTGCTGGCTGTACTTTCGTATTTAATGTACAGATATTAATCTTCTCATCAAGAAAGCAAATCAGCATATACATCAGTAAATTTAAGTAGGGTGTCACTTCAGAAAAAGCCCAAAAGGAATGAAGAAAATATTCCACTTTATTGTAGATCAGTTTTGAAGGAGTCAAAACGTTTATGACCAAACCAAACACAGAGACTCCTGAAAACGAATCGTGGATATTAAAATACAGAGAGCAGAAGACAGAAAAGGACAACAGTACAAAGGCCGAGTGAATTTCGACAAACAACCAAGCAGTGTTGTGAGAAAATGTCATTTTGGCCCCGGTGGATTCCTATCTGTTGGGCTTCTGACATTCGGCGGGCATTTGAGCTCCCGTGTGAGAAACCTATTTTCAAAATGTGATTTCTTAAGCAAATACAGACACCACAAAATAAGTTATAGTGGCTCTAGCTGCTTGTGGATATACTCCTTACTTTCTCACGTTATTTTACCGTTCTTCTTTCTACTGACGTTCCCCGTCTCTCTCTGACTCACACTGTGGGAGAAATGAACACGGGGCAATCTACGCTGTATCTCACTGAGGCAATTTTATGGTGCCAAATGAATATTATCTTCACACTGATGGCGCCACAACAGCTATTTTCCTCCATGATGCACTCTAACAACTCAAGTCTACTTAAAAGCATCAATCTAATCTTCTGTCAACAGCTAGCAGCTCAGATTATCTAACTGACATCTAAAAAAGACCAGCTTCAAATCATCAGAGGCACAGAGGGAGTTATCCCAGTGGAAAGAGGAGGAAAACAATCTGTATACAGCCATGACCTAATAAAAAACAAATAGGAAGAAGTAGAAGAAATAGCTGCCTTTGTGACGTTAGTGAATGACATGGATTTTGCAAGCCTCAGCAGCTGGCTCTGACGCCTTAGCTCTTATTTAACACATACTCTTTGTGGGTTGCTTTAGGATACCTGCAAGACCAGGTCGCCCACGGAGTATAAATGGAGAGGGAGAGATGCTGCACTAAAAACCTGCTTTTCTCCCGGGAGAATACACTGGTCCCCAGGCAAGAGGACTGAGAGGGAGAGAGAGAGAGAGACAGAGAGAGAGAGAGAGAGAGAGAGAGAGAGAGAGAGAGAGAGAAATTGGCAAAGATGTGGAAAAAGGGGGACTAGAGAGAAAGAGAAAGCACATCCCTGACTTGTTCAACAGGCCGGTTCAGACACTGCAGCAGAAATGACATGTTGGAGAGATGGCCGTGGTCTCACTTATTGTTTTGCAGAATGAGTCAGTATGTGCGGCACAAGCAGGACATCTAGTGGTGATCCTGTAACCAGCAGGACACTACTATCACCCTGGACTGACAGTCTGTTTGTATACGTATATATTGGTATAAATGCTGCTGTCACAAAGGACCTTTGATTGAATGTTATTAATAAAGATTCCTGAATACCGTATGAATCTAAAAATGTCTGCAACCACCTAGATAAGCCATGTTTGTAAATGTGATGATGTCAGAGGCCTGATGGTGTCTTTCTTTTATTAAACTGTGCTGTCTTAAAAAAATAAATAAATGTATGCACACTGAACCAATTACTGCTTTTATCAGTTACAAGCAATCTCTGTGTTTTAAACCTCTGAGATGGAAAAATGACTCGAGAGCCAAAGTGTGATCAGATAAAATAATTTTTGCTTTGTATTTAGTCTTTTGACAAGCTGAACGGTAGTTTTATGCCATTAAGGGCTTGTTGTGTAGTCGCACTGAGCTTTAAATAAAGTACATCAAGTATCTGATTCACACAACTTCTTAGAGGCTTTTAAAAAGTGATCTACCTCTTGTGCTCAAATCCTTGTTTTTTTCGCTCTGAAATGCATCAGTACAACCTAAAAGTATACCAAGGTGTGTAGCTCATTAAAACTAGATATCCCTTTCATTTCAGTTCTCCAAACATCAGTCCTCATTTGGACGCGCAAACTGTCTGCAGGTCTAATCCATTAAGCAGCCTTGAGTCTCTCCCGGAGAGACCACAGCTGAAGAAGTTTCACCAACACTCCAGAAAGCCTGATGGGCCTTGAAGCTATAGCTTAAGCACTGGCTCACCACAGAGAGGGAGAGGATAAACATGTAGGTGGGGGCGGGGGGGGATTCATTCAGGGATTCTGATCAAAGTGGGAGTTCAGAAACCAGATACACCCGTACATTTAAATTCAAGAGATGGAAGGTAAGGGGGGAAGTCAACTGTTGAATTGTTGTTCAACAAAATACTAAACCCACAGCAGCTCCCCTGTAGAGGAACAGAGACCTGTTTGTCTGAGTAGAAATGTGAATAACCTACTCCTTCTTTACCACACTCGTTAAGCTAATGGGCGAGGTAAAATGACACACTCAAAAAGGCAGTAAGACATGTTTATTTTTTTCATGTTTTTTGAAAAATTCAGCAATCCATTAAAAAGGCTCATACTGGGTATTTTGCATGTTTACACCGTTTGCTACAAATTGCAGAAATGTAACATTTAAATTTGCGTTTGGTCGAACAGTTGCAAGCAGGGACAATTTGCAAAGCTCGCCTGGTGGTGCATTCAGGAACACTCTCTGAGGTCCTTGAACGTGCCAAGAGGACGAGTTTGAAAACAGTCCATCTTAATAAAAGTGTTATCGAACCATAACTACCTTCTCTTCACTGTGCTGAATCAGCTACTGTATCTCAAATTAGTTTCAAGCCTCAGCAAGCTGATCTTCGTACCGTTTTTTATATATCAATATCAATTTGTATAGCTATTGGGATGAACAATACACAATCCATTTGTATGGTAATTGTTCTCCAACAATTCTGAGGTCAAACTGATAATTATTGAAACTTAAGAGGAGAATCAACATTTCAACACTCTATAACTTACAATCCAAAGTGTTATATGTTTATATATATACACATGAAGGCTTTGTGTAAATGAACATTATCATTGAATGAGTCTATTAGAAGAAAATCCATTCATTGCATCTGAATATTTCCCTCCAGACTGACAATTCTCTGAAGTTACATAATTATTCTGCTTTATAGTGACTAAAAAGAGATAGAAACCGGCTGTGCCACAGTTCCCCGACTTCAGCATAAACATGCCTTTTATAGCTCAACACTCCCATTATTCTTACTCACTTCCTGCCAACGCACCCAATACTCAATAATGAATGACTCATGAGCCTCCGTTACTGCGCAGTAAAAGATCATTTCATTCAGAAAGACGCTTGCCTGTGAGGATGTTTTGTTTCTAATATTCCAAATTGTTTTAATATATATATATATATATATATATATATTACATATATATATATATACACACTCAAGATCAATATCAATCCAGTTCTTTCTTTTCACACCAAATGAGTTGCTCAGACCACTCGAGTCTTCGCTGGCCTTCCCCTACGTTTCACTGAGCTCTTAGCGCTGCTGTCCCTCTTTTTCTTTGCTTCTTCTTCTTCTGGGTCAAAATCAGTGTCACTGTCATTTTTTGGTCTTCCTCTTGACCTCGCTGTGCTCTTCCTCACCGTCTCCTTCTCCTCTTCTTCTTCCTCCTCCTCCTCCTCCTCCTCCTCCTCTTCTTCTTCTTCTGCAGATTCAAAGGACGTGTCGCTCTCTGATTGCTCGTCCTCACTTTCCTCATCGCTGGAACCGGTTTTCCGCACCTTTGATTTTGCAGTCTTAGCGTTTGAACGCTTGCCTTTTTTGGGCCCAGCCGGAGCCAAGCTGCCTGCTGCGTTCCTCTTCGGCCTTCCTCTCGGCCTACCCGTGTTCCTCTTTCTACTTTTCCGCACATCTGTTCTCTCCTTCTGCGCCTCCTCTTCCGCGTCTCGACCTTCTTCTGCACAGTCAAGGTCGCAGTCTGTGCCTTTCTTATTCCCGCTGTCCTCAGCGTCGCTCGCCCTTTCATCTATCTCACCCTTCCTCCGCTTACGTCCGGAGCCCGACGAGTGGTAACGCTGGACGTGAATCTTCAGGCTCACGTTGTGATTGTAGCTTTTGTCACAATGCGGACACTTATAAGGTCTCTCCCCCGTGTGCAGGCGCATGTGGGATTTCAGGTGGCTGGTCTGGTTGAAGCCGCGTTGGCACACTGAACACTGGTACGGTTTCAAACCCGTGTGCACGACAGAGTGCCTCCGAAGATGATGCACGTCTTTAAATTCAATCCCACAAACCCCGCATTTGTACTCCTTCGGGGTTCTGTGATTTGCCAGGTGGATCCTGCGTTTCTTACTGGTGGTGAACGTCTCCGGACAGTCGGGACACTTATACGGATCTCTGTTATCCTGATGGGTCTGCTCATGTTTGAGTTTGTCCACCCTGGTTTTGAAGGTGACATAACAGTACTTACAAGGGTGGTCGTAGGTTTCATCGTGGATCCTGCTGTGATTTTTCAGAGACGTCTCCGTGACGCATCTTTTGCCGCATATGTTGCAGGAGAAGGGCTTTATTTTGTGCTCGCACATGTGCCGCTTCAGAATGGTGAAAAAGCTTCCGCACTCGGTGCACAGCTCGTTAATTTTGAGGCCGCACGGGGAATCAAAATCGTCCTCCTCTTCGCCTTCGACTTCCGTTTCCTCGTCAGACTCCTTCATGAGCTCTTCGGCCAGCAAGAAATCCTCTGTTGGATTCCATTCCCCATCCGAGCTCACCGCGCCGTCATCGCCTTCCTCTCCTTCATCTGACGGATCGCTTTCTTCATCGCTGAAAGTAACAATCTCAGAGAACGCCGAGCTGCTGGGGTTGTCACCTGTCGACACTTCCTGTGAACAATATTAATAAAACAACTTGGGTAAAGCTTTTAGAAGTCTACACAGCACACATTGTTGAAGCCAGATTAACAAAAATAAGACCCCATCTGCAAAAAGTCCAGGCAGTTTTCTAACTATTAGATAATACTACATCATAATACAGCTCAGCCTTTCTCTTTTCATTTTAGGATGCAAAACGTAACCCAAAATAATGTCCTTGTCCTTTGAGGATGAGAAGGTTCTGATGTCATGATACTACAGTCAGAATGTCTGAATACGTTGTAGCACGTCTGACTATTAGAGTCCTACCTGCTGGCTCTCTGGAGTTACTACTTCTACTTCTGTCAGGTGCTGATCCTCAGCTGTTGGGACGCTGGCATCGACTTGGCTTTTCCACTGGTTTCTGTAGTCACACTGAAGACACTGCTGGTTCAAGACGATGAGCACACCACAGGTGACCTTCTCCATCTGCAGTTTACACCCACAGGACGGGCACTTGCGGCGGAACAACTGGAAGAGGCAGCTTTCATTCACAACATGCTTTCCTTTGATCTGTAGAAGTGCAGCTCTGGAAAATCAGTTAAAACGAAGATTTCAAAAGCCAACCTAATGTCAACTGTCCAGAATAATAAGCACAACTGTTGTGTACAAGTGTAACTCACTTCTCCTTGTTCAAATCAATATGCATGGATTTTTGTTGCACCTGGTCAGATCCAAACATGACGGCATCTGAAGCATCAGGCGAATTTGGCACAGAGGCAACACTTGACACGGGACTTGCTTGTGGACCTACAAATGTGACGGTGTAGAGAAAGTTTACCCTCTTCATGTATGTATATATATATATATATATATATATATATATATATATATATTTATATATATATATATATATATATTTATTTATAAGTGTGTGCAATTTGTAGAGGTTCTTACCTGTTAAAGTATGTATATCTGATTTTTCAGAGGACGTTGGACTATTGAGGTCTTCACACTGATGAGCAGAATCAGTGGTTTCCAGAGGCTCCTACACGAATGACAACAGTAGAAGCTTGTACCTCTTGTACTTAAACAAAGGCTGCATGCGACACGCTAAAAATGTGTTTCAAAGCATCTTACAGAAAGAGTACATTTTCAATGCGGTCAAAAAAAAAAAAAAAAGAGTTGTCTCTCCCACTTACCTCACACAAAGGACACACCTGTATTTACAGGGCGGTCTATCGGCAATCAAAGGAAAGTGACGCGGCCTCATCGTTAAAGAAAGTCGACTTAATAAAATAAAAAGACTGGCTCATTTAATCACTATATTCAAACTGAGTATTTATTTTCGGGTGATGTCATAAAATGCTACAACAGACATTTGAAGCTACAGCCCAAGTAAAAAAAACAACGCGGCTTGTTTCTTCTTCTGGAGCGAGCGGGGAGCGATTTGAGTGGAGCGAGGTGAAATCGGAGTTTAGCGCAAAGCGATATCGAGCGGAGGGAAAATCCTCACCACTCCGCTCCTCTCACATGCACTCAAAGTGTGTGCTTAATAACTGCATGGTGGACGGTTACATTAGCCTGTAGATGTGTGCAGTGGGATGACACAGCCTCTCAATACGTTCTCATCATACTCTGTGTGTGACCACAACAGCACTGCAACGGTGAGTAAATGTGCTGTCAAGCACCTGTCAGTACAAGCAGCATTTAAAGGGACAGTTCACCCCAAAATCAAAAATACAGATTTTTCCTCTTACCTGTAGTGCTATTCATCAACGTAGATCAGTGGTTCTAAAACCTATTCTTTAATAATGTTCACAGTTAGTGTTATAATGATAATAACTGATAACCAAAGCATAGCGGCAGTCTACGTAACACTATATCATGATATAACTCAGTCTCTCTCTTTGATCAGAGGATGCAAACGAAACGCAAAATAATGTCCTTGTCCTTTGAGGATGAGAAGGTTCTGATGTCATGATACTACAGTCAGAATGTCTGAATACGTTGTAGCACGTCTGAATATTAGAGTCCTACCTGCTGGCTCTCTGGAGTTACTACTTCTACTTCTGCCAGGTGCTGATCCTCAGCTGTTGGGACGCTGGCATCGACTTGGCTTTTCCACTGGTTTCTGTAGTCACACTGAAGACACTGCTGGTTCAAGACGATGAGCACACCACAGGTGACCTTCTCCATCTGCAGTTTACACCCACAGGACGGGCACTTGCGGCGGAACAACTGGAAGAGGCAGCTTTCATTCACAACATGCTTTCCTTTGATCTGTAGAAGTGCAGCTCTGGAAAATCAGTTAAAATTAAGATTTCAAAAGCCAACCTAATGTCAACTGTCCAGAATAATAAGCACAACTGTAAAAGTGTAACTCACTTCTCCTTGTTCAAATCAATATGCATGGTGTTTTGTTGCACCTGGTCAGATCCAAACATGATGGCATCTGAAGCATTTAAACCTATAAATGTAAATATAAAGAAAGTTTACCCTCTTCAGATTTATATACATATATATACGCAATACGTTGAGGTTCTTACCTCTTAAAGTATGTCTTGAATTTTCAGAGGAAGTTGGACTATTGAGGTCATCACACTGAGAAGCAGCTTCTGTGGTTTCCACAGGCTCCTACACACACGACAAAAGTAGAAGCTTGTAGTTAAACAAAAGCTATAAAACAAGGAATCTCTGTCTGTCTGTGTGTCCTTCACATATCTCGGGAATCGTTCATCCGATCTACCTCAACCTTGACAGGTGTATTGCTGGGAACCCAAGGACATGCCGTGTTGAATTTGGTACAATTTGGGCACACGACGTGTGACTAAATAAATGAAGAAACTTAGAAGAAACAAGCGAGCAGCGGCGGGGCTTCGGGGCTCTGCAGACTGAGTCGAGCACGGCGTCTGCAGCGAGCCTTTTTGACTGCTGTTCACTTTTGCAGCTGGATGATGTCACCAGTGTTACTAAATGTGAGCAGCCACACCTTCAGTGATTTGATGCCCCGTGCAATCACCGACTAGCTTGACTTGTCCCCCTTTCTCTAACTACCTTGCCTAACTGTTAAGTCTGCCACTGGTGTTTTTTCCCGTGAACCAGAATGCATTTCGACCGTGTGACTGACCGCAAGGAGCTGCTATACTTGGGTATCTTACACAACTATGTCATGGCAGGTAAATCTCTGAGGAAGCAGCAGAACCACTCGCCAAGCATTTGGCCTCTTCCAAACCAGCATGTTCTGAACGGGCACTACACTAGCCCACTAAAACGGTGTTTCTGAGCACCTTAGAGTACCATACATATGTTTTGACTTAAAATAAATGACAGCTCTCTGTGTGCACGGACGAGATAATGTGCATATTTAACGACTGCATGGTGAATGGAGGTAGGAAGAATCCAAAGACAGAGAACAGTCTTGATTAAGTGAAGTAAACGGAGACGATTTCAACAAACAGCAAAACTATATCTAAACATCTTTCTACGAACTCTCACGCAACTTGTGCAGTATAATCCAAGTCTCTTTCATCCAGTAGTGTGCTCACTTCTTCCCAAACCCAAAGCATTCTCACTCAAACATCAGTATTTAAAACACGTCTGCATAAACAGGCCTTGTCTGGTGTCGCTCTGACGAGTAGTGCAGTTTTCTTCAAAAGTGTGGCGATTGATATACAAATTGTTATTTTGGGGGTGAAGTTAAGAATTCAAATCAAGCTGCACAATACACACAAGACGTGGAGTAACACTTGTGAATATTAAAATATAGGGCTGTGATTTAGTGAATATAGGCTTCATGTTGTGTGAAAGAAGGTGGACAGTAAATATGTATTTAATGAAGGATGTTGATTCGTACAGTTTACAGTCATATATATGTAAATGAACAAAGGGCAAAGTTACTAGTTATAACTCCTAATGCGTCTCAAATATGAGTCTCACACAAAATTGTGTTAATTATATGTAATAAAGAAGTATGAAATCACCTGTAGTGCAAACAAGCAAACCAAACTCCTTTGTACAGGCTGATTAGATTAGAGTAGCATTCCTTTAATTAAGAAACACTTTATTAATTCAAAAAAGTGATGTTTGTGTACATGTAATAGTGGCTCTGGCACTGACCTGTTGCCACGATGATTGATCCCTTATTATACACTTATTGACTAAGATTTAGAGCCACTGAAAGCAGCGTGTGTAAATGACAACATGGTGCTATTGGGTCAAAGGGAGAATAAACCAGTCAGCTGGATTTGTTGGACATGGACGGGGACAAGTAACAGATGCCACACATCTGTCCACGCAGACTCACCACGGACTGCGGGCTCTCCAGATGTTCGCCGGGCTCTGACTTGACACACACTGACGGGACAGCGTCCGGCTTCAGCTGGACCCACAGCACGCCAGTCACCGGGGTCACGTGTTCAAAACAGTCATCGGTAAAGTGCTCATTGCAAACGGTGATGTCGGTCCAGGACGATTCTTTAAGTCGTTGCCCGTTGACTTCGAAAATGAACTGAACCCACTCCAGCCTCCTCTCCGGGTCCTGCGGTAATTTGAAGCGCTGCGCGCCGCGACGCCCCGACTCACATCCGAGGACAGAGCACATCCTGCAGACACGTGCTGTCCCTGCAGCTCTTACCGTGGTGCGCACAGCTTTGTTTACTGCAAGAGAACTGGAAGGTTCTGGGTCGACGTTAACAACAGTGGCAGCTAACGGCTAGCCATTTAGCTAGGGGCTGTGGTGGTAACGGAATGGGCGGGGCTAGGCGGCCGGGGTGGCGTGGTTTGCTACATGGCGTATCCCGGTTTTATGGGATCAGACAGCTGTAGGAGGGGGGAAGTTAAGAGGAACTTTATTTAGATCGCTGGGAGACCGACCCGTGTTTTGCACCTCTGTTGAGAAAGCGTATTAAAGATTTGAGGGGAAGCCGTGACGCTTTCAAATCTGTGAAACCTTTATTTCAGGGGTGCCCACACTTTTTCGGCTTGCGAGCTACTTTTAAAATGACCAAGTCAAAATGGTCTACCTACATTAAAAATGCTGAATATCCATTTATTTATATCTATATTTATTTCTATAAAGCCCAGATGGACGAACAGAGAGCGGAGACAAACAGGAACGCAGCAGCTCTGAAAGAAACACAGGACCTGCTGGAGACTGCGCGTCGCGTTCAGCCTAAAACTACCACCGAGGAGGAGATGGAGGTATTTAACTATTATCCACCAAATAATTCAGTTCACAACAGCTTTAAGGTCTTAAATCCATCAACTGACTAATTCCCAAACTCAGGTGCAGGTGAGATTTGGGTGTGGATATAGTTACCATACAGTACACGGGATGCAACAGATTATCATTTGAATATGAATTTGCAAACATAGACAGCTTAACAATGTTAAAAGGATCATTTGTGGAGTTACTTGCAACAGCTTAAACTTAGAATTAGAATGTTGAGGTGTCATGTTGTGGATGAACCAGGGTGCTCCACAGAGGACAGCTGCACAGCTCTGAGGTAAGCCACAGGCAAAACCACTCGTCAAAATTTCTAGTAAAGTATTTTATTTTATTTTATATGACTGGTCAGGCTTCCTGGGGGGCTCCCTGTTGACGTGAAGGTCTATCATCTGGCAAATTGGCAGATGAACTTGCAAGCTTTTCAACCTCACTTCAGCCGACCAGTCTTCAATGCTACCAGGGGGTAACAATTGTAAAATAGTTAACTATGTAAAATGTTGGGATTTACTCTAACCTCCTACATTAGGACAGTGTTTGTATGCTCTCATTCACTCACAACTCTCTCTCTGGCTCCTACTCTATCAGCTGACAGTGGGCGATTTCGCCACGCCCTCCCTCAGCCAATCATATACAGTTGTGTGAAAAAGTGTTTGCCCCCTTCCTGACTTCTTATTTTTTTGCATGTTTGTCACACTTAAATGTTTCAGATCATCAAACAAATTTAAATATTAGACAAAGATAACACAAGTAAACACAAAATGCAGTTTTTAAATGAAGGTTTTTATTATTAAGGGGAAAAAAAAATCCAAACCTACATGGCCCTGTGTGAAAAAGTGATTGCCCCCTAAACCTAATAACTGGTTGGGCCACCCTTAGCAGCAACAACTGCAATCAAGCGTTTGCAATAACTGGCAATGAGTCTTTTACAGCGCTGTAGAGGAATTTTGGCCCACTCATCTTTGCAGAATTGTTGTAATTCAGCCACATTGGAGGGTTTTTGAGCATGAACCGCCTTTTTAAGGTCATGCCACAGCATCTCAATCGGATTCAGGTCGGGACTTTGACTAGGCCACTCCAAAGTCTTCATTTTGTTTTTCTTAAGCCATTCAGAGGTGGACTTGCTGGTGTGTTTTGGATCATTGTCCTGCTGCAGAACCCAAGTGTGCTTCAGCTTGAGGTCACGAACAGATGGCCGGACATTCTCCTTCAGGATTTGTTGGTAGACAGCAGAATTCATGGTTCCATTTACCACAGCAAGTCTTCCAGGTAATAAATGTATTTGTTCACTGTAAATTAAGGTTCTCCTGATTCAACAACCTGTGTCTCCCTGTATAAGTGTGTCAATTATCTCCCGGTGGCTTCAGTTCTCCTATTTATTATGTTTTTTGTGATGTATGTCATGTTATTTCAAACTAATTTGCAATCATAAGAAGTGTGGTCTTTGTTGGTGAAATGTTTCTTATATACAAAGAACAATTACTTATCGTAAAACTCCAAAAATATAGTAGAGTAACATCTTTTAGGTGTGTTTTCTAGAAACTACAGGTCTGATGAGGAAAGTGGGAACAGGTGTGTAGGTGGGAGGGGATGTCATGTGACCAGGACTGGCAGGTCTGGGAGTGAGCAGGGGCTGGAGAGAAGGACAGAGAGCGAGGACAGGCAAAACCACCAACCCACTACAAAGTCTCTGACCTCCCTCAAACTTCTCAGACAGTTTATTTGATTTGTAAAAGTGGAGAAGGAGATTTCACTGCTTTTACCACATCTAGACCACATTGGCTCTTTCAAAAGACACCATACTTAAACTGTGCAATATTGGACAAGATAATCCCAAATAAACCAGATTATTTAAGGCACCGCTCCGTCTGTGAGATGTGTCTTTAGTCTCTGTGGGATCAAATAATCCAGATTTGATCAGGATAATGTTAGTGGTTTTTAATCTGGCCCTGGTCCAATGTGGTCCATATCTATTTTTGCACTTTCATAAAGAGAGTAAAGGTATCATATATTTGCAGGTCGGTTTAGGACAGCATTGAGGCTTTACCTAAAGTGTTTTACACGTTTTCACATCAAATAGGTGCAAAACAGATACTCGGTCGTTGTAAACTAAAACTAACTTTGCCTCAACTTTCCTATAATGTATCGGAAGTTCACACCCATGTGAGCAACTTGTAAACACAACATTCAAAGTCGGCCCCTCCTTCCATATTTATCTTAAACTAATTATCACACATCTGTCCATCAGAGGACAGGACAACTCCTCGTCGCTCCTCATCCTCATCTTCATCTTCAGTGTGCGTCACTCTGGTTTTGGAACGAGCTTTGTGCGCTTGGCCTTTCGCTTTGCGCTATATCTGCGTTTTTTCTGCGCTGTGTCCGCCATTTCCGTAGCGTTCTCTCCAGTGTGAGCTACTGATATGCAGAACCGGGACGACACCAGCAGATGGCGCTGTTGAACTCAGAAAAATGATCGCCACAAGTTCAATTAAAGGGTCAGTTCACACCAATTACAAACACGTTTCCACATTTGACCCTCGTGGTATTTAACCATGCAGGTGATTTTAGTTTTCTTTACATTGGCTTCATATTCAGTACATAACAGTATTATGAAACATTTACAACAGGAACCTAATATTATCCCACTTTAATCTATTTACACATTTTGAACAGGACTCAGAAGTATCTTGAAATCAAAGTGGCACTATCTCTTAAAAAAAGTGAAAAGCAATTAAGTTTTAAAAGAACTGATCCTCGGATTTCATGTTTAGTTCCTCATAATACTTAAAATGTTAAAATATATCGTAGAAAACATACCACTTCTGCAGAACACTATAAATGGTATTTATCTTAATATAAGTGCCCAACTCAACTTTCCTTTTTTAATCTTCAGTGTCTTCGACTCGATTCTTTCCTGGTCGTCCCTGAGCTGTTACCACGGTTCTGGCTGCTGTCTCTATTTATTTTTTCTGGGTCAAAATCCGGGTCACCATCAGAATGTTTTTCCCTTTCTTCTTGATCTGCTTGTGCTGGATGAGACTTCCTCACTCTTCTCCTCTTCCTGCTCTGTCGGGTCAGAGGACACACCCCTTCGGGTCGGGTCGGGTCGGCTCGCCCTCCGTTGCTCCGTCGCTGCAGCGTGCTCTCTTTGACTTGTGCTCTTGAGCGCCGGCAGACTTACTGTTTGAACGCCGGCCTCGCTTTTCCCCCAAGCTGCCTTCTGAACTTCTCTTCGGCCTTCCTATGGGTCTACCTGTGCTCCTCCTCTTACGTTTTGGCATAGCTTTTCTCTCCTCCTGCACCTCCTCTTCTTTAACGCCAAGCCCACCGCCTGTGCCTCTGTTGTTCTCCTGCGCGTCACTCACAGTTTTGTTTCTTTTACCCTTCATCCGCTCACGTCCAGAGCCCGACGGGTGACGCTGGACGTGACTCTTCAGGCTCACGTTGTGATTGAAGCTTTCGTCACAATGTGGACACTTATACGGTCTCTCCCCCGTGTGCAGGCGC
The DNA here is from genome assembly GCF_004355925.1 of Anarrhichthys ocellatus. Lineage (NCBI taxonomy): Eukaryota > Metazoa > Chordata > Actinopteri > Perciformes > Anarhichadidae > Anarrhichthys > Anarrhichthys ocellatus. The sequence goes on along the minus strand of NW_022280045.1, from coordinate 3,587,704 downwards.
ATGTGGGATTTCAGGTGGCCTGCCTGCTTGAAGCCGCGTTGGCACTCTGAACACTTGAACAGCTTCTCTCCTGTGTGCACGGCCAAGTGTCTCTGGAGATAACCTCGTTGAGTAAAGTCAATCCCGCAGATGGGACATTTTAACTGTTGGGGGCCTCTGTGATCCTCCAGGTGGATTCTGCGCTCCTTATTTGTGGCGAAAGTCTCTGGACAGTCAGGACATTCATAGGGTTTTCCTTGAGTTAGGTGACTCTGCTCGTGGGTGATTTTGTCCACCTTTGTTTTGAACGTAACGTGACAGTATTTGCACTGGTACTCATAGTTTTCGTCGTGGATTCTGCTGTGAGATCTAAGGGCTCTCTCGCTGACACATCTCTTACCGCAATTGTTGCAAGAATAGGGTTTAATCTTGTGCTCGCATGTGTGAGGCCTCTGTTTATTGAAAAGCACCCCACACTCTGTGCAGAGCTGGCTGCGTTTGACAGGAGGTAGAGGATCATCATCATCTTCCTCCTCCTCTTCATTTTCCTCCTCAGATTCATCATGAATTTCGCTCACCAGTGAGAGCTCCTCCTCTGGATGCCAATCCTCGTCTGATTCCTCCGGTTCGTCCATGGGATCACTCTCCTCACTAATAGCGGGGGCCATCTCAGACATGTCGGTGATACCGCTGCAGCTGTCGTCTGCTGACAACATCTGTGAAAGATTTAATGACACAAATGGGATTGAGTAAAATGCCACATCTTCAAAGTCCGTACACGATGATTAATACTTCCAAACTAATGCAGGTGTGACTCATCAATTAATTTGGTCCAATTAGTGTAAAATGCCAATCACCACTGCCCAGAGTCCAAGGTGATGTATAAAAATGTCTTGTTTTGTCCAAAACCCAAAGATGTTCAGTTTGCAATGACATTTGAGAAGGAGAAGCAGCAAAACCTCCCATTTGAGAAGCGGGAAGCTGAGAAATCACTGCATGTTTTCACTGCTCGTTAAATGACTTTTGAAGTTATCCAACATATCCAAAATATATAATCATGAAATTGTCACATATTGGTCAGTGTATATTGTGAATGTTTTTAGTGTAAAACCTTCCTTGGATGCACAAACAGACACTGTGTGTTGGGATTGTAGCACGTCTGACTATTAGAGTCCTACCTGCTGGCTCTCTGGAGTTACTTCTTCTACTTCTGTCAGGTGCTGATCCTCAGCTGTTGGGACGCTGGCATCGACTTGGCTTTTCCACTGGTTTCTGTAGTCACACTGAAGACACTGCTGGTTCAAGATCATGAGCAACCCACAGGTGACCTTCTCCATCTGCACCTGAGAGCCACAGGACGGGCACTTGCGGCTGAACAACTGGAGGAGACGCTTTTCATTCACGACGTACTTCCCTTTCACCTGCAGGAGTGCAGCTCTGAAACACGAGTTTCATTAAAATAGTGAGATGCAGCTTTTGAGAAGCTAAACCTGGTGCAATCAAAGTACACTCGTTAAAAGATTATCTTACTTCTCCCTGATCATATCGAGGTTCACAATGTTTTGTAGCATCTGACCATAATCAGACATGAAAGCGTCTGGAACATCACTTGGCGCTGGGCTTTCTTTGGCAGCTGCAAATTCAATTTAACATTTATTATTCACATGAAAACACTACATTGGAATGAATACCTACTCTATTTTTATTAACACATAAACATGTCAAGTTCCTCACTTGTTGAAGGCGGCCCTGATTCATCAGAACAGGAGGATGGACTATCACGTCTCTTCACTTCTTCGTACTGAGAAGAAACCTCTGTGGTTTCTTCAGGCTCCTACACAAGGTAACAGAGGTAAACGCTTGTAGTTGTAGCAAAGACTGTCCGTGTGTTGTAGTAACAACATTTACCAACTGCATTTGATATTTGGTACTATATTTGTTCTGTGGCTCTGGCCTACTTTCTAATGGTGCATTTTAATCATGTATTAATTTAATAAGCAATTAAAACCACTTTGTGAATAAAAACAGTGCGCTACACATAGTGAGAGTTGACTCCGCCCTCTCACCCAGATGCGTTTATCAAAACAAAGCAGAAATAATATAATGGTGTCAACAATAGTCAGTGGCTTTTGATTGATGTGCTGTGTAAGTAAGAAGGTGTAACTTGTGTATTTCTTTGTACTAATTTATGATGTCGAAGCAGAATCATCACATATTCTAGCCTCACCTGGCACGGCTCAGGTTCGTCTGGCTCTGACTTGACGCACAGTGACGGGACAGCGCTGGACTTCAGCTGCACCGTGCCAGTGCCAGTCCGGCTCATAAAACTATCAACTTTGAAATGGTGTCTGCAAACGGTGATATCAGTCCAGGACGATTCTTTGAGTCGTTGCCCGTTGACTTCAAGAAGGAACTGAACCCACTCGAGTCTCCTCTCCGGGTCTTCAGGTAACTTGAAACGTTGCGCACCGTGGCGCTCGGAGTCACATCCGAGCACGGAGCACATCCTGTTCTGTCCTCCAGCTTTAAACGCGGCCGACCGGCTTAATGTTCACGGGGACTGGAAGACAGAGCTCGGTGTGGACTCCTGTCTCAACTTGCCAAACGGCCAGGAGCTAACAGCTAGCCATCTGTTGGCGGGCGGGGTTTGATGGCAGGGTTCGCGTGGTTTGGTATCAGGCGTATCCCGGCCCGTCGCGCTGAGGTAGCTCTGATACAGGAAGTGTTCCCCAATGGCCGCGAGAGCACGCATGCGTTCAGTAGAACGTGCACCCACATTACTACGCCCCGATTTGACCTGAATAAATGTAAAATAACAACAAGTTGATTGTTTCATGTATTGTTTATTAATGTTTTATCAACGACGTATCGCAAAGTAGCACATGGCTCATCTGTCAAAACAAATATAACGTTATGATATAGACATATCAAACATATTATTCACTGCACTGAAGTGAGAATGTCATAGACAAGGTTCTTTTGAAGAACCTTCAATCCTGTTCAAATCTACACCCAACCCTTCTGAGGGTCAATGGTTTCACACATACCATCTACCTGTTAGATGTACACTGAAGTAAATCTAACTCTTCTCAGCAGCACGTGAGACTGACTTTCCAGCTGTTCAAAGATCAATCATCATTACATATGGCAGTATTTTAAGTATTAGAAACTTACAACAGAAAAGAATGCAGGCACTTAACATCAGCCCTGTTTAATATACTTGTATCCACTTTGACCATTTGATCAGGTAACAGGCTTCAATAGTATTTTCAAATCAAAGCGAGAGCTTCTCTTAAAAAAGGTATAGTGTGTAGAATTCAGGGGGATCTATTTTCATGAATAGAATACAATATTAATAAGTACGTTTTCTTAAGTGCAAAATCACCTGAAAATAAGAATCGTTGTGTTTTTATCTTAGAATGATCTGTTTGTATCTACATACAGAGCGTGTCCTCTTCTGGGATCCGGCCGCCATGCTTCTACGGTGGCCCAGATGAACAAACCAGACAATGGCTTTAGAAAACGCCATTAGCGGTTTCACTTTTTTTTTTTTTTTTGTGTGTGTCTGCCACTGTAGTTCTACTACACACTTGCCACATGGGAGCCGTTTCAGTTGTTTGCAATCTGCCTCCTTCAACAGCAGAAGGCGATGAAATGTCACCTACACTCTGGCCTAGGTGTAAGTGCTTTGCCTGTCTTATGAAATCAGTCTAATATCCACTTTATGTGGCTCCTTTCTTTTCACAGTCGTTCAAACCAAATTCATTCCTTCAGCTCAGTTCATTCTAAGAGTCGCCTTTAAGATTTCTCCGTGGTCTTCCCCGACGCTTCCCCGAGCTTTTACCGCTGCTGTACCTCTTTTTCTTTCTTTCTTCTGGGTCAAAATCACAGTCACTATCAGAATTGTTTGGTCTTCCCCTTGATCTCGCTGTGTTCTTGATCGCCTCCTTGCTGCTCTCCTCTTCCGCCGAATCACACGTGCCGCTGTCGCTTGGCTTGGCCTCGCTTTCTTCATCTCTGCATTGTGTTCTCTTTGACTTCCGCGCTTTCGGTTTTCCAGACTTGGCGTTTGAAGACTGGCCTTCCTCCGAGTAGCCTGGTTCATGACGCTTAGGCCTTCCGATGGGCCTACCTGTGCTTTTCTTTTTAGGTCTATATATCATCTCCCTCTGCGCCGCCTCCTCCTCCTCCTCCTCCTCTGTGTCCTGCTCGTCCTCCACATTGTCCAGCCCTGAATCTGCACCTCTTTTGTTCCAATTATCCTGAGCATCACTTGTGTCACTTGCCCTTTTGTTTCTCTTCTCTTTCATCCGCTCACGTTCAGAGCCCGGCGAGTGGTAACGCTGGACGTGACTCTTCAGGCTCACGTTGTGATTGAAGCATTTGTCACAATGCGGACACTTATACGGTCTCTCCCCCGTGTGCAGGCGCATGTGGGATTTCAGGTGGCCTGCCTGCTTGAAGCCGCGTTGACACTCTGAACACTTGAACGGCCTGTCTCCCGTGTGCACGGCCAAGTGTCTCTGGAGAGAAAGGGGCCAGAGGAAGTCAATCCCGCAGATGGGACATTTTAACTGTTGGGGGCCTCTGTGATCCTCCAGGTGGATTCTGCGCTCCTTATTTGTGGCGAAAGTCTCTGGACAGTCGGGACATTTATAGGGTTTTCCTTGAATCACGTGGACCTGCTCGTGGGTGATCTTGTCCACCTTTGTTTTGAACGTAGCGTGACAGTATTTGCACTGGTACTCGTAGTTCTCGTCGTGGATTCTGCTGTGAGTAATCAGGGCTTTCTCGCTGACACATCTCTTACCGCAAATGTTGCAGGAAAAAGGTTTAATCTTGTGCTCACATGTGTGAGGCCTCTGTTTATTGTAAAGCACCCCACACTCTGTGCAGAGCCGACTGTGTTTGACAGGAAGTGGGGGATAATCACCATCTTCTTCTTCTTCATCCACATCCTCTTCGTCGCCGTCGTCTTCTTCTTCGTCGTCTTCCTCTTCGGTTTCCTCCTCAATTTTCTTTATCAGCACTCTAGCATGAGAAGAGCCGTTCGCTTGCTTCCAATCGTCGTCTGAATCCAAGTCCCCCTGACCACTCGATTCATCGATTGGCTCGCTCTGCTCATCAATAACTGCAACAATCTCATGGGCCCCTGTGGCCCCAGTTGGCACAGCCTGTGACACAATGACAAGGAGCGGATGAGTAGAAACGTAAGCCGATACGAGTAGACTGTCTTGAGTATTACAACTGAAACAAGAAGACAGTGCAAGCAGAGAATGTATTATGATTCTAACCAAACAGTTTATAAACCCTCAGCATAAGGCTTAGACAATACTGAAGAGTGTTGTGTGTGTGTGTGTGTGCGTGCGTGCGTGTGTGCGTGCGTGCGTGTGTGTGTGCGTGTGTGTGCGTGTGTGTGTGTGTGGTTTTCTTATCGATACTTTCTGGATACTGCCTAAATAAGTTGTCGTAAGTCTGACTATTAGAGTCCTACCTGCTGGCTCTCTGGAGTTACTTCTTCTACTTCTGTCAGGTGCTGATCCTCAGCTCTTGGGACGCTGGCATCGACTTGGCTTTTCCACTGGTTTCTGTAGTCACACTGAAGACACTGCTGGTTTAAGATCATGAGCAACCCACAGGTGACCTTCTCCATCTGCACCTGAGAGCCACAGGACGGGCACTTGCGGCTGAACAACTTGAGGAGACGTTTTTCATTCACGACGTACTTCCCTTTCATCTGCAGGAGTGCAGCTCTGAAACATCAATGTAGATGACAAATATTAAAACCTCAACCTGATGTGAAAAGTAGCCAAAGCAAGCAGAAAGTTAAGAAAACGTACTTTTGTCCGATCAAATCAAAATCCATATGTTTTGGTTGCATCTGGCCAGATACAAAAGCGTTTGAAGTATCAGTTGAACACGAGACGACCTCAGTCGGGCTTCCTTGGACGGCTGCAAATTAAGTTTAAAGTGTGAGAAAAATCCTTCACTGCATGCGGTTCATTTTCAAAAACACATTTTTTTATAATCAAACACTTTTACCCATTGACTCTTCAGAAAAGGTAGTAGGGCCATCACATGTTTTAAGTTGATCACGCAGACAAGCAACTTCTGTGGTTTCCTCAGGCTCCTACACAGAGTAACAAAAGTAAAAGCTTGTAGTTGTAACCAAAAGCAACAAACAAGTACATTAAAAAATACGTGTGGTCCATGTCAAAGTACCATGTGTTTTGATTTACTTTACTTCCATTCCCAGCTTTGGAAAAAACAAAACAATGTGTTTAATTCTTCTTTTTTTTCAACCACTTGCCCGATCAGGCGTGTGAGTTGCTAGATTTACCAGCCCGGCATGCCACTTAACTTTGGCACTTAACGGGCTAGCCTTACTATTGAGCCCTGCATAGCACTGCTGTGTGGTAGCTAAAATCAATAACACGCCAGAACACAAGACGTGGATCAGCACTAACAGTCAGTTTGCTTTTGAAAAAAAAAAAAACATGTGGATCTGCACCTCCTTCATATTTAGAGTGTAACAGGTTTTAACCGTGTTGCCTCTTATGACTCTTATATTGAGTCTCAAATGTGAGCCCACGAGGGAATAAGTCAGACATGCAATAAACACACGAAGCAACAAATGAAAATGTGTACAGTATAAATGCCTAACCTGTGCATCTCTCTTATTTACGTTTTTGAAATTAAAGACAGAAAAAAATGATGTCACTTGACAATAAAATTGTAATTCTGCTTTGTTAGTGCGTCTTAACTTTATTTGATAAACAAGTAAACACCTACTTGTCTATCTGGGGACAATAGAACAATTCTTTGACTGTAACAGTACTTGCCAATACAATTCAGTTAGTTTAGGCTTCATGTATAAAAACAACCCCAGATCAGATGTATATATACTATAAACTACATATATGTCAAACATTAGGTGATGATGGTTCTGATGTTTAAGTGAGATAGAGACAATGTTTACAGCTGTCAAAGTAGACTCACCACACATGTTGTCTCTTCTGACCGGAGACACAGTGATGGGACAGCACCGGGTCTCAACGTCAGCTGGACCTTACCGGTCACACCCGGATGGTTCCGTGTCCGGCTGTCAAAACAGTCATCTTCAAAGTGTTCGCTGCAAATCGTGATGTCTGTCCAGGACGATTCTTTAAATCGCTGCGTGTTGACTGTGGCGAGAAACTGAACCCACTCCAGCCTCCTCTCCGGGTCCTCCGGTAACTTGAACCGCTGCGTGCCGCGACGCCCCGAGTCACATCCGACGACGGAGCACATCCTGGAGACAGGTCCTGTCCCTGCAGCTCTTACCGTGGTGCGGTCCGGTCCGCGTTTTAAATGTTCATAAAGAGACGGACAGACTTCACTTCCGACCCCAACGACAGCGCTAAGCTACATTAGCTAGCCGTTGTTGCGACGGTAGTGATGGCGACTGGGTGGGCGGGGTGTTATGGAGAGGTACGCGCGGTTTGTTGTCAGGCGTACACCGGTTAGTGTAGCTTCAGTCTACTATGGGAGTCGAGATGTTTTCTATTACTAACAAAACTAAAAAAAAACCTGCAGACCAAAGGTGACAGTTGGCTTGTTCCAGAAAAAAATAAAGTATAAAGTCATTGACACTAACTACAACTATAGCATGACAGCCCTTCACCGTTAAAGAAAAAAGACCCGAGTGAGGCCTTTGTTGTAATAGTCATTATTAAGCAGTATGACACCCTGCAGTGTTTTTGGAGGTGGATTCGATCAGATACGGTGGTGTGTTTGGATCAGCACCATGGTCAGCACATGTCGTAGCTTTTGTTTTATTTTCCCCAAAGTTGTGGGTACACGTGTCCTCGTCACTCTCACGTTACCTACTTGCGGTTGCGGACACACTGACTCCATCAACAGACTCATTATTAGTATAAACGTTCTGCAGTAGTTAATGAACAGAACAGATGAGGGAAAAACTGAATTTAGTCCCATGAAAGTTTCAAAGTGCAGACGCGTTCTGCAGGCCTGGGGATGCTCCAGTAGGTGGTGCTGTTCTACTTCAAAAGGGTTGCCAGTTTCTGACTATTGCGATATTTTACATCACTTCTGAATTTTCATATGGGTAACTGGTAGGATTTCTTTTTCTGTGTACTTTTGTTGATAATACCCTTTATATTACCGTATTTTCCAGACTATGGAATTTGGAATGCATATGTATGTATATTAAAGACTTTCCCACTATAACCTTTATTTAATCAGGGACGTCCCAATAAGATCAAGATTTCATTGGCAAGAGAGACCTTACTACCTATGAAATTAAACAAGATACTGAAGAACAAAAATATATTCGAATATATTCGAATATGTGTGTGTGTGTGTGTGTGTGTGTGTGTGTGTGTGTGTGTGTGTG
>NW_022280045.1:3574854-3579320 GCF_004355925.1 Anarrhichthys ocellatus | reverse complement strand
TGTGTGTGTGTGTGTGTGTGTGTGTGTGTGTGTGTGTGTGTGTGTGCGTGCATGTGTGAGTAACTTTGTAAAGCAGTTAACAGATCTAATCCCCCCCCAAGACAAAGAATGAAGAACACATGTTTTTGAGAAGGTGCAGCATTCAGTGCTTGCCTCATGTTTAGTGTCTCAGAGGATCTGTAAGTGTGAAAAATCCACTAAGAGTCATTGAATTCTTATAACTATTTATTGTCTCTAAGGGCATTTGTCAGGAGGTCAAAACATAGTCCAGTTATTGACACATTGTGCATCATGTACATGTCTAGTAATACAAGTTTCTTAAATGTTCCATACAGATGATTTTCAACAGATGAACAACTTCTTAAGAATCCCCAAATGTATAATTAGTCTGCACGTATGAGCAATCACATGGCCATATTTTAAACTCTTCGGTAAAATGTTTTTTGGAATCTTTCTTTTGAAAATCAGTAGACACTCTGGCCTGGCATCACATCTTACAGCACTAACTTTTCACTGTGGCTGAAACATGTGCTCAGGGTCATGTCTGTGGTTTCAAACATAAGGCCCCTTAATAACAAACAGGAATGCCACTCAAAACTGCAGGCTTGTGTGTAGCAGGTGGTGACAAGTTACTCTCCTGTGCCCCTCTGGGCAAGACACACATATAACTAATATCCAAAAACATAAAGGGCCTTCCGACAAGAGAGCGAAATGATTGGGCTTTTGTGGATTGACATACTGAATTACCACACCAATGTGAGTCCAGGACAGTCTGCATGCCAGTTGCTTTACTTTGCCTTAATTTACTTACTTTACTTACTTTGATATCATCATTCACAGCATATTTGCTGAGTGTGTTGAAACTTCAAAGGCTGATGCTCGGTAGGAATGTGCTGTTAAACTGTAAACATCAGGAGGGGGCAATGAACCCGTCAGTGCACACAAACAGCCAGTGTGAGGAGATCATTTCCACGGTTTACACAGCAACAAACCCGTTCCTTTCATGGTGATCACTGTCAATATGAAGCTCCCATGTGACGGAGCCCGAGGAAGGAGGGGAATACCGTTCCAAAAAGTGTAGAGAATTAAATATTCCTGGTTGATTGAGCAGAACAGGAATTTGACCCCTGACTCCCATTTACGTTCTATCCTCCTTCATCCTATGAACTCTGGGAACGAGAGAGAGCTGCAGTCGAAACACGTTAGCTGCCATTCACATTCACGGAGGAATGTTGGCGAGACCTCACAATGTTGTCAGTCATTACGCCAGATAAGAGCTCTGAGTTCATAAATAAGATTGATGGCATACCACCCAGTCCTGATCTGTGTTTTCACACACAAGCTTCTCTGTCAGAAGCACCCAGCACTGTTTTCCTTCTTTGACATACCTGTCATGTTTTAGTATGTGAAGATAAAAGCACCATCCCACTGGACTGAAAGCTCCCTCACTGGCAACATTTCAACCCAACGCAGGTTGTTGAGTTGTGTTGGGTCGAAAAACATCACCAACAAGGTCAAATTGCAGCGTGCGGATACTTTTCTCTTGTACTCCTGTGATGTTTTGATGCTCGCCTTCGATTCCCGCTAAGCTTGGATGTGGATGTGCACACAACTTTATGCCCTCGTTTAACTTATGTCTCAACCGGTGTAACACTATTGTGATGTAGTAACAGAGACATTCAGTGTTTTACTTCCTCCCTCCACGGGGAGGTCAGAGCACTGAATCAGCACCTCTGGAACTGTTGAGATTCAGTGTCTTGCTCAAGGACACTTCAGCAGAGAGGATGCTTGGCAAAGTTAGTGGATTGTGAAAACACATCCTACACACACATTCAACATTCAATGACTACTGCCCAAGAGGAATACAGTAATGTAAGAAACATCACAGCCAATTTCATCTCATTTCTTCTCAAAACAGGAATAGTTGTGTAATGAATGTTATCTGAAGAAAATATAAACAGATAAACATTATTTTAGGAAAACTACAGTTAATTTATCGACAGAGCACATGAGGTATGTCTCATGTATGTCTGTCTCTTTCAAAATGGCTGATAGTGTGTGATACTTTAAAATAGGACCCATGGCAAACATTTTATCCATCTATTCTATAGTCTCTATTGCTGCTGTTGACTGGGTTCCCCCAGAACCTCAATACATTGGTACATTTTTAAAAGCACTCATTAAAACAGAAAACACCGATGTGAAGTCATTGGGAACAAACTGACTGAGCACCTGTGAGATATGAGAACAAGCATACCAGCTGGGGTCTGCAGGGACCCCAGCTGGTATGATGAGGGCTAATCACTTATAATGATTGCAAGCATTAGTAAAAGCAATGTAGTTGAACATTGTAAAAAAAAATCCAATTGTCTTGGGGTTTATACTTTCTATGTGGTAATAATCTACTAAATGGTGGTAATAAATGTATCAATGCTCATGGATTTCTCATTTTCCATTAAGCCATCAAGTAGCCTTTTCTAGTTTATTATTATTGGCTTATAACTGATCAATTGGTAATTTGTTTAACTTAAATACATTAGTTACAACTCGATAAGGGAGCCTGTTTTAGAAAGTGATACTGTTGCATTTTGTAAAGGTATTAAACCAAAACAATCAAGATGGCCCAAAACATTTGGGGAATAAAGCAAGCAAATACAGTAGTGTGTCGTGTTTTCATCGTAACAAACCGAACCAAATATGGAACCAAGAAGTCACACTACTCATTGCTCCACATTTATGAATTAAAATGTGTGAAATCTTCTCTACCACAGCCATATTTCAGATTTCACACACGTTGCACTCAGAACGACAACTGCTAAAACCTCTCAGTGGACCTCTGATGACACTAAAGCGTTCATTGTCATTGTCCTGCTGCATTGTGAAGTCTCATTGTCAGCGCTGCACAACCGCCCCAAACTGGTACAAGTTGACATCTGTGGCGCTATGTGTGTGTGTGTGTGTGAGTGAGTGAGTGAGAGTGAGAGTGAGAGAGATCCATCCTGAAACGGACACCACATAACAGAGCTGTCCATTCTCTCATCTTCACATGCCACGGGCACATCCTGAAATAATTCATAAACACCTCTGGGTGCGAGCTCAATCGGAGGCGATTAAAAGGGTTTAGGAGCGCAGCACATGTCAGCAAAGGTTGATGGAGGCTCACAGGCATTTCAAAAGGCATTAGAGGCTAATCTGGGAGAAACCTGTCTTTGTCACTTGTAGGGTTACGTGTCCCTATGAGAATGCGATCTATGTCAAGCACGCTCTCCATGGCAAGAAGAGAACAAGAGAGCAGGCCACCCGAGAAAGTTGAACCCAAAAGAATGCAGCTCTGGTATTCATTAATGAAGAGCCCTCTTCTCTGTGGCGGAACAAGTGCACAGGAATGAGGAGGTAAGGTGACAATGTGAGAGGAAACAGGAAGACAACATTTACTGGAATAGACTTTTTTTTTAAACAATTACAAACATTTTTTTGCAAATGAAACAATTCTCAAGTCAACGAGTTAATGTATATTAGAATATTTTATTGCTTTATGAAATGTTGCATGAATTCAACTGGAAAAGCCTTCATATTGTTTGAAGTTCACAGAAATGTCTGTTTTAAGTCAACACTTGGTTGGTTGTGTACAGCTTGACATGACCGTGATTGTCGGCACATAACTTACAACAAACATACATAAAACTCTTTGGCAGCAGGCTCAAAGCACTATCATACCTAAAACAACAATACAAACATCTGTATAAAATATAATAACAATAATAATAATAATTAACCTGTTTGTTAGTTCAAAGCTCACAGTACACAAAAAACAACAACACGGTGTAGTTTTCAACTTGTATCCTTACAATGGTGACTGGACCAGCAGAACCACCACACCAGGAAACACACTCACATACTGTAACCACACATGCAAACATACTTACAGAAGGAAAAAGTCATCAGAGAAACAGATGATGAAATCAACACCATGACGCAACACCCTTCCAAAAATGACAAACAACACCGCGTCTCGTATCGGTTTGTTTTTTAATATATTATGCAGCTCACCGTTCACACACCTCTGAGCCTTTGCAGAGCCAGCTGCTCAGACTTAGGAGACTTGGGACAGTGAGAGCATTCAAATCAGCAGTGTTTCATGTGTTATAAGCTTAAATTATTGAACAAAGGGAAGTCTTCCAAACAGATAAGATCCATGTGATGGGAAGGAGGTTACTCAGATTGACTGTTAATTTTGGGAGCAGGGGAATGAAGGTCACATAGATAACCTCTTTTTTTTTGAATATTTATGTAGAAGAGCAGGACGCTTAAGTTAATATTTGGGGAATGTGGAAACCAGGTAAGATAAATATGTAGCTTTGTAATTCACTGGGTTGGGAGAGGAGATGAAGGGGGAAATAAAGGGGGGGAGCAGCAATTACGTATATATATATATATATATATATATATATATATATATATATATA
>NW_022280045.1:3564993-3574844 GCF_004355925.1 Anarrhichthys ocellatus | reverse complement strand
TATATATATATATATATATATATATATATATATATATATATATACACACACACATATATATATATTTATATAAATATTTTGGCATACACTCTCGGTTGCCCAACTACAATCCACAATACTGTCCAAGTACCTCAGAGGATTTGTCTTTTCTCTTCCAGCTGGGCAGACTGCCTGCAGCTGTCCAGCTCAGTTAGAGGGAGTGAGTCGGAGCACAGCTCTTTCTCTAAAAATGTGAAAACAGTCCATTTTTTTTCGTGCGTTGGCCTCTTTCCACCACATTCTTGCATCCAATATTTAATCCACTCTCTATTCAAAGACTTGCACTCTTCACAGATTCTCACAATTGTTTTTGTCCTCATTCGAAATCGACCCCTCGGTTCTTTAAATGAAGATTTCCACTGCCTCTGACTCCAGCTCATCCAGGCCTCTGAAGGGGTTTGAGAGCAACTTATTGGGTGCTGCTTTGTCTAAGGAGGGGGAAAAAAAGAAGATAATTAATAAATATATAAACGCTCTGTGGCTAAAACAGTGGAAGAATGTCCTAAACAGAGCTCAGCTATCAATGACTAAAGGTTCACAGAGATTTACCACGCTCAAACAGATCACTCTGGTAAATATGCTCAGTCAACAGATCCACAGTATTTCCTAACCATGCACATTCCCCAAAGCCCGCATTATGAACCATGACCTGGATGGCTGCTATCTCATTGGCTGGTTAAGAGGCGGCTTTGGTTAATCAATCTGAGCATCCATGAAGCCGAGGGCCCAAAGTCCTTTTATAAAGAGAGCACTTAAATTCTGTGTGTGTGTGTTTTGTGTAGTGGAGTCTGAGCCTGTGAAGGCTTGTTTATTCATGAGAATTATTTTGTCATTCAAGATTGATACTGAGAGCATTATTGGATGGATTATTGGCCCTCGTAAACAAACACACTATTTGATAGATCACTCACCGCTGTTGAGCTTAGTTGTGCTGGCGGCCTCCTTGGCTTTCGTTCCCGCCACCCGCCGTTCTAGCATTCCAGGTTCACACTGAGTGGAGAACTGACAGGCTGGCGAAGTCTGATCGTCTGAAAGACTCTTACCTGAAAGACAACCGTATCTGTCAGCAGTGCTATCAACTCTTACCGATTACGGAGATAACATTTTTTACTTTTTTACGGACTAGAAGAGAAGAGTATTTGACTGGAATATTCCATGTGTGAGTGTTTGAGCGGGTAATGTAAGAAGTACAGTAGGCTGCTTCTAAAGTTAGTTATTTACAGAAAGGCAAGATTCTGATGCTCACCGCTACTCCTTGCGTTGGTCTTGGCGGTGCAGATGGAGGAGTTGGAAGAGGCTGGTCGGAGAGGGGCCTCCGCTATATTCAGGAGGTTTGTGCGGGGACTTTGCTCGTCCTTCCTCCCTTGGTCCTGATGCAGCCGCTGGTTGAGGATCTTGATCACGGCGTCCTTTTCCAGGATCTGAGCGTAAAGAGCGCGGATCCTGTTCTCCATCTCCTGATTCCTGTAGTCGGCGACTGGCAGGTCCTCGTTGAAGCTGTTGTTAGAGGAGTGGCAAGGCGAGTGGTTAATGATGGTGGTGTCTCTGCAAAGGAAAAAGATAATGTCCTGGGCTTGACTCAAATTCAAATGAGCTGGGGAAAAAAAACATGCGTACGTAGGATGTCCCGGCAAGTGTAAAGCAAAAAAGTCTACGATGTTTACCTCTGGGCAGCAGCCGTGGCAGCCACCTCCATCGCAAACTGCCTCATGGTGCTCTCTTCCAGGTACTTCTGCTCCCAGCGCACCATGTCGGCCTCAAGGGCCAGGATTCTCTCCTCGCGCTCATGCAGACGCTCTTGGAGGGAGCCCATGGTCACTCCTGGTGGCTGGGACTGCCTCTATAGGTGGAGGGAGAGAGGATTTAAATCAGGTGGCAAGGGACACTAAAGCTACTGAAAGGATACAGTACAGAAATCAAGCTTTTTGATTGTTTCCTAGGACAGAATATGTACCTGTTGCGCCCTCATACTCCTGAGCTCCTGCTCTAGTCGTGTCCTCAGCTTCATCTCCAGGGTCTCCCTCTTCTCACAGGTGGACTGTAGCTGGGCCAGTGCACTCTGAAGTCGCTCCACCTTCTCCACATAAGCTCTCTTCCTCCTCAGCTCCTCCTCGAGCTGGCGACCTCGTCCGCGAGCGGCGTCCAGGGCCTCCTCGAGCCTCTTCGCCCTCAGGCTCTGCTCCTCCGCTGTGGATCGGAATCGCTCCAGCTCCCGCTCTACGCGCTCCCGCTCAGAGTTCTGCTCCTCGTCTGAAGCAAAAAAAGGAAGAGCAAAGGTTGGCAGGTTAATCGCATGTTTGATGAATGTGGTCATGATCTTAATAGTAGTTTGGGCACAAGTGCTCCAAATCTGCCTGAGGTTCTTTTCTCAAATACGTATCAGCTTCAAGCCATAATTTCTCCCTCCTGAGTCCAACCACAGTAATAAGCACCAGAGTTGCTACATGGTGGCCAGTGTTCTTCATTTAGCAAAGCACTCCTGGAATGCTGAGAGGAAGGAGGAGGAGAAGGAGGAGGAAGGGGGGAGAAAGCCGCCCTATCCCTTTGACCCACATAGCACAGGCCTCATCAAGGCCATACAAACACCGCCACTCTGCTTGAGTCCAGTTCCTTAAACAGACAGCATAAATCACACTAACAACAGGTGGGCGAACCTCATTTCTATCACTTCCACCGCTGCTCTGTGATTTAGAGCCTGCTCGTTTCCTTTTGCAAAGATGCGCGTGGATTGAATTCCCTATTATTAAGCCTCCTCACCAAATAAGCTGAGGTTATGCAAGAGAAATTCCTGCATGCAGGACTCCCTTAGCTACAAAAAGGGCCCCATGCTATGCTACGATCCGATCCAATCAAGCATGTTGATTACAAAGGAGGACGCCACAGAGAGCCGCGGAGAGGAGAGCCAAACCGAACGGCACACTCACTTTGTTCAAGGAGTTTCGCCATGATGTGCTGGTTATGGTCGGCTGCTTCGACTTCTTTTGCGACGTGCGTTCTGGCATTTTCCAAGTTTTCTGTAACGCAGCAAAGTTTTAGAATTAGACTTCGCTGTGAAATAGGTCTGGATCTGATATCACAGTAGGATACTTAAACGTGGTATTGTGTGTGGCAAGAGTTCATACCTCTAAGGTCTCTGTTGAAGTCCTGCAGCCTCCTCATCTCAGCCACTAGCCTCCTCCTCAGTGTCTGCTCCAGGTTTTCCCTCTTACAGCTGCCCTGCATTAGTGTCTCATAAGCCTCTGAAATACGCTGGATCTCCTGCTCCAACTGAAAAAGGGAAGAAAAGAAGAGGGGATGTCGGGGGGGGGGGGGGGGGAGCACAGAAAAGGAGAAGGTTGAGAAGAGGAACATGCCAGGGAGGAGCTGGAATGTTGATTCATGTTGTTACAGTGTGTAGATACATTATGTACGACAGGGTACATATGCGACTGTGTGTATACAGTACACTCAGTGTGTGTGTGTGTGTGTGCGGTATAATACTGAGAAGGAATTCAAGCCCGCACCACTCCCTGTGAGACTGATTTATATCTACATTCCTGAGGGCTGATGGCTCTCGTTCCAGGTGTATGAGTGCACAGGAGGGTGCACGTACACAACACACCACAAAGAACAAGTTAACATGTACCCAACGAGATACACACACACACACACACACACACACACACACACACACACACACACAGAGAGGTCTGGGAAGGCTGCCAGCAGAGGGAAGGTGTGCATGCCTGTGCCTGGGTTGTAGAAACGGCAAAGAGAAACCCACCATTATAGCAGTCACACAGGCATGTTTACTCAGGGCTGTGGCCTGACGGGGAAAAACTTTCCAACCCCGGCAATTATAATTCTTTAAGGCTGAGACAAGGCAACGGCCATGTGACATAACTCCAGCAGAGAGCGGAGTGGATTTTTGTAAAGATTGGCTGAGGTATCCAATGTCTCCAAAGCTGTTGTTCCACCACGTTGATCAAGAAAAGATGCTTATCTAAGGCCTGTTTGGTTGGAGAGTCCATAAAGAAAATGGCAGGAAACAGGAAGAGAGACGGTGGAAAAGGTGCCGTTTGGTGGAAAAAACAAAAGAGACCTTTCACTTTTTACACAGCAGCCCACCACCTGCCACAGACCCCCAACCCCCATCAGCTGTGTGTGCGGGTCACAGCCCGATCAACAGCTGTCTGACAAGCCCTAGATTAGGCTGAAAATCTATGGCCTCCCTGGAACTAAAACACACACACACACGCACACACACACACACCCTGGCCTCCACAAGGTCAGCTCCACAATGAAAGGAGTGTGTAAACACAGTAGCAGGCTGTGACCTCTGTTTGTGCCTCTGTGGTATGGAAGGTAGCAGCTGCTGATCTCATCTGTCCCGTCCAGATGAGGGAGTGTGCCTGGAGTTGGACGTTCGGGGAGACAACTGTTGACCGGGGTTGGGTTTCATAGACAGGTGTGGGGGTTGGAGGATGATGTCTGGCTGATCAGCAGCTAAATAACTTTGGAGTGTTTCCCTCTGAAATTGAGTCGCGGATGTTGTGGCAACCCCTCTTTTTTATATTGGGCTTAAGGGGTGAAATGAAACTCCCCTGAATGAAATGAAAAGCTAGCTGGAGTTTTGTATAGATAAAAGACTTTCTCTCATGGATATCCTCTCCTTACCTTCTGAATACGGCCAGTCTTTTCCCTGTGGGCTTCCAGCTCTTGCCTCAGCCTCTCATTCTCCATCAGCAGCAGCTCCACCTGGTTGGGCTCCTCCAAGCCAGCAGGTGGCAGGCCGGTGAATGTGCCGTAGCAGGGGACTTCAGCTGGCTGACCCGACTGGACATACCTAAGAGACCATACCATTGCTGAGTGAAAACAAACTCGTATCTTAATTGTGCATCTTAATTAAAAGGATGATTCAAAACATTTAGGGCGGCCCGCTTAAGCTATTTTAGAGCAAGGCATCTGAAATATCGCTCTATTCCCATCTATCAAGGAGCAGACAAGCTGACTCCAGAGGCTGTAAATAAAAGCCTATATAAGGAACATACTTTTTGTA
Source organism: Anarrhichthys ocellatus (assembly GCF_004355925.1). Lineage (NCBI taxonomy): Eukaryota > Metazoa > Chordata > Actinopteri > Perciformes > Anarhichadidae > Anarrhichthys > Anarrhichthys ocellatus. Next base: position 3,569,767 of record NW_022280045.1, on the reverse strand, counting down.
AAGGCATCCAAAGCAACACAAGCATGTGAAACTATCCTGTTCCACTATGCCAGGCATTACAAACACCTGCAGGGCTGAACTTGTTCTAAGTATTCCAAGAAGCAAATTGGTACGCAGTCCACAGTGTGATTCACATTGATAAGTATGTGTTTACGCATGTGAAACACAATGACGGAGTCTTGGAAGGTGAATGCCGGTCTGGCTCAAGTACAAAAACTACACCACAGAATATGATGTCATGTTAAAGTGGTTGGAAAAAAACAAACAGGCAAACATGATTATGTCCTCTGAAGTTGTCTTTGTACCTGTGCTGCTGTGTCTGCACCGGCTCCTGGACCTGGTGAGGGATAAATCCGTGGCCCTGGATGGGGGCCGAGTACTCTGGAGGCGGGGTGCGCTTGTCGAGGCTCTGCCTTGTGCTCTGGAGGCCATGTGGCATGTAGTAAGCGAGCTCTGGGTAGCTGTGAGAGGTGCTCTTGATGGCCTCTGCTTTAGCTGCTATATCATTCCTGTCCAGAGATATCTGCATGCAATGCTCACTGAGTGAGCGCACATGGCCGCACTTCAGCTCCATCAGATCTGCCTCTTCGTGGAAGGCCCCCTCATGCAGGAGCCCGTCGTGGAGCTGACTGGCGGAGCCTGTAGGGGCCCAGTGAGAGGCCAGATATTGAGAGTGCACCTTGGCCTGCTCATAAGTCGGCAGCTCCTCCCCGTGCAGCTGGTAGAGCTGGTAGCCGCTTTCTGAGTGGTGGTAGTCGCCCTGGTGCTCCTGGCCCTGTGGCTCCTGCCTCGCAGAGAGCTGAGGGAACGGAGGGTCCTCCTGGGTGAGGCTCTCCAAAGAGGACCGTGGGCTCCTGCCCATGTCGCCTCCACTGCTGGGTCCACTTCCACTGCCTCCACGCAGGGCCTGCTGTTGGATGGCTAATAAGGTGCGAGTGTCTGTGGGGTTTCCATAGCGTAGCTGCTCCTGGATGAGCCGGTGCAGGACCGTGCCAGACGGCTCTTCGGTGGACGACATAATGCTTTGTGTACGTTGTTATCTTCTCTACAGACCAGTCGAACTCTTTCTTATTTTGAAAGTATTTAAATAAGTCTTCTGCGAACCTGGAACAGAGCAGAATGAGGGAATAAAGTACAATCAGTCAAACATATAGAACAGGAGACAACTGAATATTGATAAAGTCCCACACAGATGAAAGGCTGTGTTTGAGGCATGTAGGCCTTGGCAACAACAACAACACTTGCTACACTGACTTAAACATAATAAAGACATATCCTTATTTATGTTAAATAAATACAAGCTTCCTGATTAACGTTTTAGCTCCATAATGTGAAAACAGTGTCGCTTTGAGTCTAATTCGCCAACAGCGACAACACGGAGATGTGGAGACATTTATCCACAGCAGGCAAAAAAAAATAAAAAAATGCATGCGCTAAGAATTCCAATCTCACGGGGGAGCAAAAGCGCACAAAAGCGCATTGTAAAATAACTTCATCTCTGGTCTTATAGCACAATGGTCGTCGTAAAAAAAACACCGTACATGGCGTTTGATTCCCTCACAACACACTACAATCTCAAAAGTTTGAAACAGAAGTTACGATGGAGCTACTTTCTTCGTGCTTGTGCTCGTTTTTTTTTCTGTTTTTGCGAAGGGAGAGAAAAAGGAGCTCTTCTTACCAGCTCACGCTCTCATCGTAACGAAACGTTGTTCTCGATCTCGACGTAAAAAAAAAAAAAGGTCAGAGTAATTCCTCTATTTCCATGAGTTTCTTTTCTTCTTCTCTCGAGTCGAACGTGTCTTATGTTCCTCCTCCTGAACGGGGCTGCCGCGCTCCTCACTCGCTGTGAAATGAATGTGGAGAGAGCAGGCGGCGATAATAAGTAACCGAGGAGGGACTGAGGTCGGAATGCCAGGAATGTAAAACGCGAGGTCCCTCTGGGATCAAAAGCGTAAAACCACACGGGAGGTGGAGGGGAGGGGGAGCGCGCGGCTGCAATGCGCTTGAGCATTCCCAATGAGGAGTTAAATGAAGTATATGATGAGGCATTATGAGCTTTGAGAATGAATGCATTTATGCTCCGCGAAAGGGAAAGAGATATCTGTCTTCAATAGCTCCTTCCTGCGAGGCTTCACAGAAGTTGTCAGTGGTGCTTGCACTGCTTTTGTTTCTCTGATGGACTCATTCAGTGATAGGAGAAGTATTCAGCCTAATTGCAAAAGTGTAAAAAAAAAAAAAAGAGAGAAAAGGTAAAAGCTCTGCATTAAATATGTGACTTTACTGGACAGAAGTATCAGTAAAAACATGTCCTTCAGCCCCCAAATCAGCAATACATATTTTCATACATTTTTATGGTTTTGGGGTGAGTTGCCCAATTTTGGAGATATTGTACATAGAGACGTCTTCCTTCTCGCCATTATAATAAGACTATATGGCACTTGGCTTGTGGTGCTCAAATCCACCCAAAATACATTTGAAAAAAACTCAAGAATCCATGACCCAGTTACTCAAGATAGGTTACTTAAAATAATCCAATGTATTTATGATTTTGGGATGAACTGTCACTTTAGGAAATGTGCAAAATGTCCCTGTCAAAGCTATATGATTATATCGTTGGATGTTATCATTGAATCCCTTAAAAGTAACTGTAACTATTGAATAATCGCAGTGAAGTAAAAAAAGAAAGAAAAAAGAGTACAATCATTTTTCTTTAGGTAGGATAAAGAAACATAAAATGGAACTGTTGACCTAAAAGTAGAATTAGGTCAAATATATTTTTACCTTGGACCTTTAGTTTGATGTATGCAGCTAATTTAGTATATTCTAAAAACTGTATATATATAATATTTTATTTTGCATGTAAAGAGCTGTAAAACGCACAATATTTCTCTCTTAAAAGTATTAGTTGTAGTAGTGCATACAATTGACATATACTCAAGTAACGTACTTGAGTAAATACTTAATTGAGTGTCTCTCTATTGTCTTGCTAATGTGCCGTTTGTGTCTTATATGTGACATAGAGGAAGGGAGAGCTCTGACCTTTGCACTTCTAGAATTAGGTTGCTTGTAATTGTGTTGTCTGAGAGGATTTCAAGCTCCTTGCATTCACTGCAGGACACTATGGATGAGTGAAGCTCCTCTTGTCTGTGAAAGTATGTTGACGTTGTGCATGCCTTGATATGGTGTGTGTGTGTGTGTGTGTGTGTGTCCCTGTGTGGTGTGTGGCAGCTGTCCACTGGAATCCGAGGTCTGCATGTGCCCCATTACTACACACAGTGGCTCTTTGTACCCAACATCACACTACGCGGTGCAGAGCAGAGCCTGGAGAATGTTACAGATGGGCACAGATCTCAAACACGCACGGAGAGGTTGTCCTGCTATGACACGTATGGATGGCTGGACAGTCAGAAGGATAGTTAACCCCTCTTCCATTCACATATTAAGTCTTTTAATTAGTCATTCAATTTCTTTCTGCATCTTCTCCAACATGGGGAACGTCCATTTTTGTTTTCTTGACGATTAAAACTTCCCACCTCAAGGGAGAAAGCAAATCTTTCTGGCAGGCTTTATTTCTGTCCGAGCCAAAAGACAAGACTTAGCTTTTTATTACCCGCTTGAAGCTAAATGCTATATTGAGGACTTTAGACAGGGACTCATGACTTTTACTGTTGGCCCTTTGAATAGCAGAGATTTTAGTCATAACAGACCAGTCATGTCTTTGAGCTGTGAAGGGACAGAAAGGAACACACAAATAGAGAAGTTTACAGATGGTATCCGTCCAGAAGCCTCCAGCAGACAAAACACAAATCGGAGAAATCAAAGCACTATAGTCATTGATTATTGTACAGTATGTGGCCACTGGCCTCAGGCTGATTATCTCATTAAACCTAAAAATCCATAGACACATTGAGTTGGTGTTGAACTGACGATGGTGCGTGTCCACATCATCTCTCTGGCCCTTTCCTCCTTAATTAAACCCACCCCCACACACACACACACACACACACACACATTCCCGTCATGTTTCAGATGCTGCATACTAAAATGGGCTCTTTTAAAAAAAAAAAAACATGCAGACACTGCGTCTCTGTGGGCGGCGCTCACATGGAGGCGACTGGTCAGCAAAGTGGAACATGTTTGCATTTCCCCGTCAGATCCACACTGTGTGGAGAAGCACAGTCTCCACCTTTTTAAAAGTCTGGTCGTGTCATTTAACACCACCTCACTACTTCCTCTACTCCTTCTGTGTGTGTGAGTGTCTCTGCTGGTGGACAACGCCTCTGGCTGTTTTGTCCTCCATTGTGCCACACTTCCTGTGAACTTCCAAAGGAATGCAAGGCTGTCCCTCTAGAAATTAAGGACGCTTTCAAAAAAGTCATTACAGGAGATGGAAATCTAAAATGGCCACAAACATTCCTCAGTGACAGTCTGTAGACAACCCCTAAAAACAGACAAAAGTTACATTTCATGAGTTATTCCGTGGTTGTGCAAAGAACAGTGGCTTTGAGGAAAATAAAACATAATTGTGTTGTTGCTTTACACAGTAAAATCATATTGCTCTTGAGGTTTTGGTGGAAACATGAGCACAAATGAGGCAACAGTGAGAGTAGTCAAACTACCAGTTACTCAATTGGAAACAGTCTGACTCTAAATTTACTCATCTGAGCCCTGTGTTAAAGTCAGAATAAAAATGTCTTTGTCAAAGGGAGGGAGGCAGGAAGACAAGATGTGTGTGTGTGTGTGTGTGTGTGTGTGTGTGTGTGTGTGTGTGTGT
>NW_022280045.1:3556743-3564983 GCF_004355925.1 Anarrhichthys ocellatus | reverse complement strand
TGTGTGTGTGTGTGTGTGTGTGTGTGTGTGTGTGTGTGTGTGTGTGTGTGTGTGTGTGTGTGCTTATGGAGTGCGAGCCCTTAAAGGTACAACTACTGTTTCTGTTATTGTGAATAACTTTACTCAACGTTATTGATTTTAAAATTCATCAATGTGCCTCCAGTACAAAGTTTAAATGAAGTACATAATAATGATATAATCACATTACACACACAGTATGTCTACTGCAGTTTTAGTTTGTCTACATATTGTACAAAATGGATTTGCTGTTATCCTGGGGATTTTAAGAAAGTTCCACTTTCATGCAGTTTAATATTAAAATAGTTAAAACCCAATTGACAGTTTTCCTAAGGCTCCCAGGTGCATCTGTGTTGTAAATAATGAATTCATTACTCATGTTTGGACTTGCATGAACTGGATTGTCTACTTCCTCACTTTCATCGTACATCTTTCAGGCCGACCAAAGGGGCATGAGCACATATTGTTAAATGGCTTCATTTATGAATTGTGCTTTGGTTGATCTGGTTCATTGACGTATAACTACAACTTGTAACGGGAGGTCACATGTAGACATTACCATGTTTTACGATGCCACAAGCCGAAAGAAAGGTGGGGAACCACTGTCTTAGACTTCCCAGAGTGAATGAGAAAATTAAAGAGCTCAACTTAAAGCTGTCATTTTCCATCGACTCATCATTATTGTGGAACGTAGCCTCTTTGAATATAATATCAATTCAAACACTCTCCCTTCACTGGACACATATAGTACGTATAAAATAAGAATCATACTTTCATCTGTACCACGAACCAATCCTTATATCTAAATTAAGTTTTCCTTCTAACCAAAGATTCATGTATAGATTTGAATAGCACACGAAGAAGAGAGCTTTTACTTGATTTAGCTGTTTAATCACATCAAGACATTGAAAACAGTCCATCTCCCAAACAGTTGAGTTGACTACTCAATAGGCTTGTGATAAACGTAACCCAAAGCACATTGTAATTAGGATCTATTTTATGTATTGTACTCTGGGACGGTTTAAAATGAGCTGGAGTCATTATGGATTACATATCAGGACACATTATGTTGGCTGAAGGCTGTTTCACTTGTCATAGTTTAGATACGTGATTATGTAAAGAAAGATTTTCCGTGTTGTTAAACTGAGGACGAAACAACAAGATGTGTGACTTCCCTGTCTCTCTTTTTGTCTCTATGTCTTTTTGTTCCTTCGTGCATCTTAACGTCTAAATTACTTTGGACTCGGGGATTATCTGACAGTGCGGTGACCGTATCTGGCTTCAGACAAGAGTTAAAGGGACTGGATAGAACAGGATGCATGTTACAGTGTCGGACCGTGTGGGAAAGAATGACACAGAATAGCAGACAAGGTCATCTGATACTGCAGGATTGGGGAGGAATGTAACTGATAGTGTTGGAAGGAGTGGGATGGATTCCTCTCCTTGGCTCTCACATCCACGGATGGCTTCCTCATTCACACAGTACACAATAGACAAGGAAGAGGTGCGCTGCACTCAAGTGGCATCCTGTTCTCAGGAAACCACTGACGACGAGCTTCCCATGTCTTCGTGTTTCGCAACAGCTTGGATCGAGATGCTGGGGGTTGATTTCCAGATGAAATGATGTCGAGGAAAGCAGGGAGAGCATGATTTGACCTAATTTCTCTGTTAGGACACCTGTGAAGAAAAATAAATCTTCCATTGGTTACATGTTTGTTTAAAGTAAGGAGTCAAAAAGAATCTCCGCGTGTTGCAGCAAGTCGAGTTGCATTGAGAGGGAATTTCCAGACGTTCATAACAAACAGACATCAGATGTGAGTCACAAGAGATGAATCCGTCAAGTGTGGAAAGATGACAAAACAGATGTGCGGTGCGCCATTAGTCAAACAGTTTGACTCAAACAAGAAATAAAGCGTTAATTAGTGAAATTTAAAAGGGCAAGCAGACAGATTTTGTTACGTTTGGACTGAGTCATGTTAGCAGTCTCACCCTTGTTTCCAGTGTTTATGCTAAGCTAGGCCAAAATAACGTTCCCGATACAAACAACATTGAGTCATCAATAACATTTTGAGGGAAAGATATTTTCTCCCGGTTTACTGTTTTTGTTACATATCACAAATACATTTCTAATCGTAACCTGCAGAATCAGTGATAGAGAGAAGGTCGAGGTGGAATCAGGGGGTCTAACATACACAGGACTTTCACACAGGAGGCCGCTGCTCGTGTCTCGAGTGAAACCAAAAGTCAACGTTGGCTTGTTTTAATTTACGTCTGTAACTTACATAACATGACAAACATACTTAGCTCAAGGCAAACAATTGTGTTTTTACAAAACCTAAACCACATAGTTTTATGGCCTAAACATAACCAAGTAATTCTGTTGGGTTTTTGTTTTGCTTTTAATTTACAATGTTAACTCCGTGTTCTGCAACCGTAATCCCGCAGAAAATATGATTCCCTTGAAGCGTAATTAGGAATCCAGTTTAGATGGGCAGAAATGTAATTTTTTAGAAGACAGGGTTTGGATATTTAACATATATACAAGAGAGTGATATTGATCTTCATCTAACACAGCAAGAAAGCAAATAAGCCTATTTCCCAAAACGTCAAATATTCCTAAACATGACTCAGTAATATTAGAATGTACAACTGACAACAACTTATTATGGTATTAGATATTACAACAACATTAATATCATGATTTAAATGTCAGCTATTTAAAATTGCTTCCTTACTGTTATGCTCAGGTGATTTCACAGAGACCACATGCACCCAACCCTGCCTGTCTGCAGAACCGGAAAATCCACATTTTTCTCCTCAGTCATGATATCCTAGAAGTCTTCTTGTGTATTGTGCTTTGCTGCGTGGAAGTCAGTGTTACCAGCATCCAAAAAATAATGGATGACTCAAATAAGATCCAACTGACTGAACTTACACAACACACTTGTTGTAATAGTACAAGACACCTGTACAACAGAGATAGCTAGCAAGCTAGTTAGAGCAGATATTCAAGAGAAATCTCAGATGCTACACAATAAAATATTACTTTATGTTCTGCTTTTTCAAACTTTAAGAAATGCCTTGTGACACTGGCTGTCCACTCCTTACATCTACTGTTGGGCGGTTGTAATTGTGACTTTTGTCTTCCGGACCTTGTTTCATCGACAACCCTGTTCAACACACTGTAGACTTTATGGGAATTTTGTGCTGATGGGTAATAAAACGCTTACATGTTGCACCTTTAACACCACGAGATTTACATGTTGACATCGCCATGGCAATTTAACTGTTTCTTTTTAGTCTCAAAACACTTTGGCCTCTGCTCTCAGACATATTACTCACACAGCGCTCAGGGCAAATAGCTGAGTGTCACTGTAATGATGATCCCTTTTCCATTTTCTTCCCATCCCCTTATTTCTCCTGCCTCATTTCTGTCAGTTTTCTTTGAGTTAACACAGCGTAGCATTGCCCAAGTTAACTGTATTTCTGGTATGTGTCGGGAATCTTGACAGGTGGAAAAGGTGTCATTGAGTTGTACAACAAAAGCTAGCAGCCACAAAACTAGCAGCCAGAAGCTTGTTCATTTTGTAGAGTGACTAGCATTTTAGTTTTCTCGATCTACTTAAGTCTCAGTCATCCCGAATACTTTGGGCAAAGCTGCACCAAACTGTGCACCGTTATCTGAGGCATAGCTCTTAGGCCCCTTATAAATACCAGTCCCAAGCTGGCCTTTGGAGGTGTGAAAACATTTTGCAGCCATCGGCCCCAGAGACAACATGCCTACTGCAGACAAATGACACAGCAACAAGCCGCGACACCCCGTCCTAAAACAGCCCTTAGTTCCATTCCAGCGGTCGCCTGCCGTCCTGGGAGGTCACCAGAATGCCAGTCATTCATTCGGGCCCCAGCATGTGTGCCCCCAGCAAATAGCTGTGCTCCTTTGCTGCTGAGGCTGCACATAGCATGTGATCTGATGGCTGGCTTTGGCCAGCGGCACCGTGGAAAGAGAGAGAGGGAGAGAGAAGCTCTGTGTCTGTATACGGGCTCAGCAGCTCTGAAAATGTACCAGGGGCTTTCCATGGCCCAGAAACAGTGAATGTGGACTGGGATGGAGAGTGGTGGGGGGGGGAGTGTATAGTCAAGGGTGAGTGGAGGGGACAGCAGGTAGGTGGTGGACGTAGTAGGCTGGTAGGGGGTCGGGATGTGATCGGAGGTTGATTTGAGCCCTCATCTCTACGATAAGCATGAAATGTGATTACGATGTTACAGTTTACAGCTGACTAGTGACTAAATGTTAAAAGATGTAATATAGGATAGGTCAATGTTTGACCTGCAGATTTAAATGTATGTCATTATAAGATAGTTACACTTCTGACATGTCGTACATTGAGAACATGCCCTGCTGTTGGCAACACATCTATAATACATACCAGACTGTGCACTCCTACAACTGTCATTCTGATGTTGTGCAATACTCCATGGTTACATTGTGCAATGTTACACACTAATCCATCAAGCTCTGAACAGTCACTGCATCCACTCTGCATACTTGACCAAATATCAACCCAACTGAAGGGAGATCTTGGACTGACTGATTTTGTCTGAATAATACTTTTGAATAACGGGACTTGGATGTGTTATTTGTGTATTTACTCTATCTTATTAATTACTTCCGTTCAATACTAGAGCCCAAACAATACATTGGCATGGCGGATACTATTGATTCATGTTGGCTTGAGTGGGAGGGATCCTAACTCAAGGAAGTTTATTTCAAAAATACCTTTTCGGCTTATGTGTTATTGTAAGATTTTATTTGTCTCTCAAATATCAAAATAGTTTTTGATCCATACTCTTCTTTCATACCTCCTAACATACATGATTTACACATTTAGGCACGTCAAAGCATTCTCTCTCCATTCCTTTCTACCTCTTACTTGTTTTTTCTTACATCAATTTTAGACAACTTTTTTAATTTTGATTAAGTTTTTCCTTCATTATTTTGTATTTTCTATGAAACCTAACTTCAATGTTTTCTTATTTTTATTTGCGTCTCTTAAACTAAACATTTAGTTGTTATGTCTTTAGATGCTATGTATCTTGTTTTTTTCTGTAAAAATAAACAATGGAGCCTAATATTGTAGGTGTTTGTTATGGATCTCGACTTGACTCATCAACACTGGGGAGTAGTTTTTGTCCATTATCTACCAGCTTCGGCGTGACTGCCAGTAACCGATGATGAATCATCTGTGAGATATGTTAATGGTTGCAACTGAAGGCCTGCATGTGTCTGTGTTGACACATAGAGAGACTATTGTGTCGGCTAAAAGAAGGGCATTGTCTTATTATGCACAGACTGTCTATTTTTAAGGCTCTGGGGGGGTGTATCTATTCTGAGACTAATTCAAAGAGCCACTAATACCAAATGGAAAAAGAAAAAAACATTTGACTCGCTTTAAAGTTAATGAAAAGTCACATTGTGCATTGATCCAGATAGATAAAGCCGTCAGTTGATCAGTTGTCTGCACTGTATAGATAATATTCTTGGATAGCAGACAGACACAATATCATTGCATCTCTCTCGCTGATTGGCATTATTTGACCAACAATATTTCCTTATTACATCCAAACACAACTGACCCAATTTCCTCAATGTTAAAATGGTTTTGTAACTAAAAGAAGCAACTATGACTAACAACTGTGATAGCCGATTCTTTTTTTTACTCTGAGTGACACGTGAGAAGATTTTTTACGCTCTGCTTTGGAGTTATCTGATCTATTTTTTTTAATGCCCCACATGTCCAGCATAGTGACACAGCTTCAGTTACATCTGTTACACTAGCTTGAATCTATTCAGAACGAATCCATTCAATGTGGAGAAAATGATAATGACATTATGACACCACATGACACTGAGGTCAGTTTTGTCCTAAGATGACCTTATCTTACATCAGAAGCCTGGGTTCTGCACATTCACATGCCAATATACTTATGTACACTGGCCAGCAATCGCAGAGACTGATGAAAGCTAGGCCATTTTGTCCCTGTTTATATAAAATAGATTCATTAGTAAAATTAGTAACATGGTAAATAAAAAGTAAAGTAAATAAACATAATAACTACCAGCATGTGAATAGGCTACTCTGCAAGTAGGCCTGTGTTTTCAAACATTCTGCCTGAGAAGTTTCCTAAATCACTACTAAGTTATGACTCCTTGATAGGTAGAAATGTTTTAGGAGTTAGGAGCTCTCTGAGAGTCTTCTCAGGATGTTTGTGAATATAGCCCCAGGTGTTTTACATTGAAACGTTTTTGAGGATTTAAAGCAGCCATAGGTGATTTTTTTTGGATACTTTTTGTTGGGCAGCGAAAGAAGATGTGAAATATTGTCACCTCGTAAAAGGAATATGGCAAACATGTTAGCGTACACATCCAGTAGACACGGAACAAGCACTTTCGAGTACGCTTTCGTTAGAAGCAGGTAAACATTGGCTAAAATGCAAGTGCGGAATCCACCATTCATCGTCTGACAATGATTTAGCTGTTTATTGTTTTAAAATGAGCTTGTAAATTGGCGACTTGTAGTACACGTCTTTCCACTCCAACCATGATCTCACATCTTAAGTTCCTAATCGGAGTGTAAACAACGAGCAGAGCACAGAAAAGGGAGTCTTCGCCCGGATATCTGCTTGCTAAACCGGAACCTCAGAGGCTTACCCGTCATGAGACTGATAGCTGATGGGTTCCTAGATTGCTTTAACTGTGTCTGTTCGCTGTTTGGTGCTGGTCAATTAGTGTTCAGTTGGTTTTTAGAGCTTTTTTTTTATTTTTATGAAAGCTGTTGCAAACCCGGTTGATGCTTAGTGACACTGAATCAGCAGTTAAGCTGCCGGCCGCAAAACCAAAACAATGATCAGAAAGATGCTAAAATGCTTTGCTGAGGAAAACTGCTGATGATTGGTGATAATTGATTTTTGGTTTGTCACTACGACTGACCCCTTTAACATTACACATAATAATTTGACCCACTGGTCAATAGTGCAGCTTTAAAGTGCTGCTATGTAAATTTCGAGAGAAGAAATTCCTCCTCTTACACATCAAATCTTAAATTCATATGTAAGAAAACACACCCTTTCTCAATATAATAGACCCAGGATTTTTGCTGATGCAGCTTTCGTTGGTCTGGTATAACCAGCAGCTTGTGGTGGCTAATGTTAGCTAATAAAAGCTAATTTATATATTGCATAACGCACATTACTGGAACACTTTGCTGACTTTATGACTCCACTTGTGCTACTGTTGCAATGGTTTAGCATGTTAGCATAATGCTACACAGTGGTTTAGCTGCTGTTTAGTAAAATGCTTTGTTTGAGGAAGCTTTCCTGGCTCAATCTTCTGTAAATTATGTAAAATGCATGAAAAAGAAGGACAAACATCTGCTGTACAGAAATTATTGGCTGTATCTGCGTCACCACTGTCCAGTTCACAGTTTGCTGAGGGGTGCTCGACATCTGCTAGCCTCTATTCCTCTGATCACTGATCACAGGAGACGATGTTACCGCTGCTGTCCCAAAGGAAGAATGCAAACACAGAATAGTGCTTCCAAGAATTCCCAGTTGAGGACATTTCTGGAATGTCCTAACGAGGTTCCTCCGCTGTGTTTACAGTTCCAGCCCAATGGCAACCCTGCAATCTAGCCTGCCAGCGTATCATTATCTGGCCTCCTCACGGGACACAGAGAGAGTTAGAGGAGTTTTCTTCTCCCCAAGCAAAGCTTTGGATGTTTGTCTTCAGAGCGGACCGTGTTGCTCTAAACAGCAGGGGAAAGACAGAGACAAGAGGAGACCACAGACAGTGACTTCATGAGCTTTACTAAATTGCCATAAATCACATCAAATTAGTGATGTCTAGACAAATAAACAGATGCTGGGTAGCCGCTGTCATGCCAGATTAATCTTGCTGCATTGCGGTTACTCAGTGTCTTAGTTCTTGGCTGCGCGGTGAAAAATGAAAAGGCATTATTTCATTGTAAAGCCAAGCAAAGTGATCATTGTTTTTGACTCATACCTCATGTCGGGTTACAGATTGAGCATCATTCACATTAGGAAAGAAAGCCTGACCCTTAAATTTGACTAAAAGTGGAAACTTCATGTCGGGAGAGAGAAGAGGGTAAATGTTTCTTGGCAGAATGGGAAAAGAATGTGACACAGCTGTGTTGGTGGTGGTG
>NW_022280045.1:3487572-3556733 GCF_004355925.1 Anarrhichthys ocellatus | reverse complement strand
TGTGTGTGTGTGTGTGTGTGTGTGTGTGTGTGTGTGTGTGTGTGTGTTGGCAGTGGGTTCACCCCCAGCTAACAGTATGTTCTGATCTACTTCAGTGAGATCAGAAACACAAATAAGAACTCAACAGACCACTCTTATGTAACATGGGAATGTTGGACCTGGACCATCTCAGCAGATCAAAACGTCTCAGAGTGATCTATGTAACTGGATTGTTATTGTTCATGAAATAATTTGTAAACAGCGTTGTATCTTATATAGCATTTGTTCGACTGCTTTATATACTGTTGGGTAGTTTCACCTAAAACTATGTGTCATATTTTGTGAATTTGATAATCTGCAATATTATTTGATTAACTTACCTGCCAAGGAACAAGCAACTATAGCTGTTAAATAAACGCAGTGGTGCAAAAAGTACTCCTATTTACAGGTGTTGGGTTGAACTACTGGATATATTAAATAAAGTATCATTTATTAAGACAAAAGAACACAATAACTGAAAACCCTGTACTGTATGAAAGATAGCTCTACGTATTATTATCACCATTCAATAAAGCAACTTAACCAGCAATAAAAGTGGGTTGGATGGGAATGTGTTGGTGGTGTGTGTGTGTGTATCTTTTTTATCTTTTTCCATCAATATCACATCTTTTAAGAGCAAAACAAGTCCTGTATTCTGTATAAATTGACAATAAAAAACGACCCTTGAATGACCTCATCTTTAGTTATGAACATATTTCACAAATTTTGAACATATTATGTAAAAGTAATCGAAAATAATTTTGTTGTAATCAAACTTTGAATATTCAAAAAAATCATAAACTCATGAATAAATGCAAATAAAACTAGTTGCACTGAAAACAACTTCTAAAGTTTGTTTTAGTACCATGTGCTCTTATTACGCAGAGAAGTTATACATTCTGCTGTGAAACTTGTGCTTGGCAATGGAGGGCCTCTCGCAGTTTCCTGCCCACAACAATGATAAGAATAAAGAGCTGAGGGCCCTGACTGGAAGTGGTGCAGGCTTCACCTCACTAAAAACCCTTAGCCCATCGGTGGCCCAGCAGGAACACAAACTGGACAGCCGCCCGCACTTATAGAATGCCAAAAAATGTGAGAGAGGATGCCCAAAGCGTGGGAATTTCACCTATCATAGTTTTCCAAAGACTTCCAGGCCTGTGACCAACAGAGTCGTAACAGGATGTGTGTGGGTGTGTGTTCGAGGAATGTAACCTTCACACTGACAAAACGGAGTGTTCATATGCGTCTCACTGTTATTCTAACTCTCGCTTTGTCACTTTCCAAACATTTAACTGTCATCTGAGAAACACTCAGTCTCCCAAAGTAAATGTAAAAAGTATTCATCAGCCTGATGAATATTTCCATACGAATAACTACATTCAAAATATTTACGGGGGGGGGTATTCTTGGACCAGTTTCTAGGCGGGTTTTGTTACCATTGGACAGAGCCAGGCTAACTGTTGCTGTTTCCCCATTTCCACTCTTTATGCTAAGATAAGCTAACCGCTGACAGCTAACTGCTAACTAACAGCTATTAGCAGTTAGCTACATGTTCTTCTAACTCTTGGAAAGAAGGCGAGAAGCCGTCATTTTACCAAAATGTCAACCTATTTCTTTAAAAGAGCAACAGGCGAGAGGGTGTACAAGATGGCTGATGCCTTACACAAGACATTACTAATACTCTTGATAAAGTCTGTGACGTGTCTGCCTCATTAGACATCATATAGGAATGCAGTGCGGCGGGAAATGAGATATTTCAGATGAGATAGAAGATACGCTGCAACGGAGACGATGAGCAAGAATCAGGCCTAAAGCAAACTTTATAGTTATACCAAATGTCTTTGTGATTACACACAAGATTGTTTGCACTCAGACCTCTAAATGCCAGGAAACTCGAAAAGATCGACGGAAAGCAGCAGTTCACAGAAAAGGAGTCATATGGCATTTATAGTCCGTGTGAAGATCTTTGACTTAAATTGGTAATACAAGAATGGAGAAATATTTGACTGCAAGTAAAAGTCCTGCATTCATGATCAGTTAAAAGTAAAAGTTCTTCTGCTGAGACAGCAGAATGGCCCATTTCAGAGTGTTACTTCATTGGTATTGCTAATACATTGATGTGTTTGCAGCATTGTAAGTCTTAAAATACAGTATTTCCCACTTGGATGTAACAACGTAGAATCATAAAGTAGCCTACACTGTAAATGATCGAGTACAGTAGAGGACGAGTATTTCTAAATTGATTAAAGTAATTGAGTAAATGTTATTACTTCCCAGGACTGCTCTGTAAAGATAACCTTCATTAAAACGTGTTTATTTATTTTGGAAACAGTTGTGACAAATTATTTTTGTTCTGGTAAAATATGGGTAACTCCTACTTCTCTACAAACCATCCATTGTTTTGCAAGAGGAAATACTTTCTCCTATCACATTGTGATGGTTGCTTGAGCTGAGTGAAATAAAGTGCAGAATAAATGAGTGTTTCACTACATCCATCACAGATGGATGCCACCTAGTGGTGAGAAGATGTTTGCCTCTATTTCCTTCTGAAAAGAGAAGTTTTTCCATGTGTTCTCTCATGTGGTATGCAACTAGAACAAGAAAGCTGTGTGATAGTTAAGCAGGAGTCATGATTAAAACCTTCACAGTAAAGGAATTCAGATGTTTATGTAAAATATATACCCCCTCAGCCAGAATGAGAAAATACATCATGACTGCAATTTGGACACAAATCTGTGTGTAGTGCTAACTTCCTGATAATTACACACACTTTGACACCAAATTATGTCGGCTTTATTTTTCTCATTGCATCTCCCTCGTGTCTTTGCAAATAATACAAAGAAGAGTCTCTCTGTGAGTGCTGTGGCCTTCCCTGTGAGGACACAGAGCCCTCAAGTATGCAGGATGTTTCATGAACCATTTAGAAAGTGGATTCATAAACAAACAGAAACACACTTGCACAGAAACACACGCACACACACACACACACACACACACACACACACTGGAACATGTTTCTCATCCTCTGTTTTGGGCCTGCAGGAGCTGAGAGCCATGGCAACCAAATACCGAGGGGAGAAAAATCTGCCTGGCCGAGCTCCATCCCTCTGGCAGTCATGCAAAAACTCTTGAATCCCATGACAAAAACAACATTCCACATCTAAGTGATAGTCTTCAAGGAATTCCTGTTAAACAGAGGCATTTCTCAGCGTGCATACCTCATCATATTGAAACCATCTGGTGTAACGTGTGAATGCAAATTCTTCTACAGATCCACGCAGTCAGAGGGACCCTTCATGTGCCTTTGTGCACATGTGGAAGTTTGCATTGTCTCTTTTATTTGCCGTGATGAGACACTGATGTTCTCTGACAGGGTGTTACAGCCTGGGTCCTGATCTCAAACTGTTAACCAGTGAGTATACCATCTCCTCCAACACTGCCTTCTACGAGATATAAACACATTCACTCACACAAAAACAACTAATGCATGTGAAAAGTACATGAATGCATCATTTGGTTTCCAGGGAGACAGCAGTGGGATAATGACAATTTTAAAAAAAGTGGATGTATCTCAGTTTGTTAGGTCAAGTTAGTAAAAGTTAAAAAGAGATGTCCCAGGTCCACTGCAGACATCAGTGCTGACCCCATCTCCTACACAATTAGTCATGCTGTGATGCTTCACAAAGGGGTAGGACATTTAGACACCTTTTAAAATAGGATGGGGAGACAAGGATGGGGAAAAAAACCTAAAGTTGCTACACATTCACAATGTCCTTTGGTACAAGCATTGCAGCAACACCATGGTACCGGCCTGTCAATCACAATTTACTAAATAAGCATCATGCTGAATGAATTGAAAAAGACTTGAAACTAGCGATTCAGATCATAAACTTATGGTCATAATATTTAGTGAGATAATAAATCAAGTGAGAAGTAGACACATAGAGTTATTTTCGCAACCAGATGAGTTGCACCATGATGGCCAGTAGAGAGAATGCAAGTTTAAGACACTTCTGCATTGGCTTCACTTTTTAGAAACGGAGGTTGTGCACAATCAATATTAATATATCCAGCAATGTCTTGTAGAGGACCTGTAACAGGTTCATTTGGTCGTTACGGTCCGACGCCCCTTGGTTTATGTCAAAAACATAGTTTTTTTTAATTGAAAAGATGACTTAAGTATGTGGACTCCTTCTGTACCTAGTGTGTTGCTGCTAGAAAATCCGCAAAGACACTGACCGTGGTAGAAACATTTCACTCATCTGTGGATGAGTTTGGATATTATTTTTAAAAAATCCACAGATTTCAATTCAAACCAATCCAACCATAGCTTTATGTGCCACAATTGTGTATTTTAGTCCATTATCTTTATCGTATTCATCTCAGCACATTTTAAAATCCGCAGTTTGAAAAGATGCAAAATTTTCACTTTAAATATAAAGAAAGAAATAAAATCATGTTATATCTAAAATAAACCACAACCAGACTTTTACTTCATTTAAGGCAGGAAACAAGAAAATGATATTTACTATATCCAGTAATCTCCTTTTAATTAGCTGTGTTCACGTCATCATTTATACTTGATACAGCATAAGTTCAAACTGTGAGAGGTCATACTTGAGTACAGATCGTCTGTCTGTCACTTGTAGCATCCTTGAGAGTCTGGAAGAGGCCGAGAGATGTTGTGGAAAGCCCACTGCAAGATGCCGTCAATGGAGCCCTGCTGAGAAACAAACACAGCCGGATCAATTGTTGAACAAAAGATCGAAAACCTGGTGACATCATTCGGCACACGTGTACGGTATGATGTCAGTGACAACGATGATGTCACTGGACAACAATCTCATACCAGATTATTACTGCAGTCATATCAGGTTATGTTTTTTAGTTTTAGGTCATTCAGTCAGCACATTTCAATGTCCTCAATGTAGATTAACGAGGAGTAAACTGAAAAGTGTAACCAGGAAACTAAATGAAATATGTCCTGGTGACCTGGTATTAATGCATACATTAAATACATTAATCGTGCCTTCTTGCAATCTATCATAGTCCAGTCTAAACATGTTTAAATCACTGTAATATTGCACGGGCGTGCACATATTCCTCACACCTTAAACTGAAGACATTAGACATAATGTTAGTTAGCTACTTTTTCTGATCTGTCTTAAATCTTCAACTCTTCTTTTCTTTTATCTTAAGCTTTTAACTCTCTTTAGCATCTACAAACAACAGACGTATATGTTTATTTAAAACACTGTGGTACCTAAGACTTTTCCTGATTTCTTTCCTATTTGTCATTCATATTCTTTATAATGTGGTAACATTTTCATTTAGATACAGAGGCACTCCTTTGTGGAAATTCAACCTAGACTACAGCTCAAACACTACCACGACACATCACTAATTGATTAATCCTCATTTTACCATGACAACTCATTCCCTGTCTGTGTGATAAAAAGGTGCAGCCACCTTTTGTCTGACATGTTATTTTCACATCATGTCTACATCTGTGTTATCGACATGTAACTGAGCCTCACTCACATCTCCCAGGAGGGAGTCCAGTTCCTCTTTGTGGAGGACGGGCTCAGGGACGGAGGAGAACTGATCATGAACGAGCTGGAGACACACACACACACACACACACACACACATACACAAGAGATTACATAGATTACACTCCATCATATTCAGGCAATGAAGATGTGTATCTCATCTGCAGACACACCTGTAAGCCTCTGGATGATTCGGCCTCCTTCTCATCAGAGCCTCCCCAGGGCCGGGAGCAGGACGAGCAGATGGATCTCCCTCTGAAGAACGCAAGCACACCGTGAGTGAGTCAGGCTGTTTTGTGTGGTGTATAATGTTACTATCAAATCAATATGTGACTTCCAACACTCAGGAGGATTACAGAGGAAGGTTTGACGTTCTACTAAACATGCTAAAGGAAGTCTTATAATGCTCATCAATGTATCACAGAGAAACACTGAGAATTGCAGTCAATAAGTAGTGATAGCATAAGATCATCACCTGGATTTACACAGGTTTCATATGTCATCCGTATCTCTGGTAGCATTTCGAAGAATCATTGATCTTCATTTACAATGTTATGCTGCACACCCTGCTTCACTCTTCACAACCCATTAGTCACCATTAGCTAGGCAATCATCACACCCTTAATGCACATCGGTGATCAATAGTAACACAAACAGGAATCCAGAGAAAGGTCTTTGCCATGTTCAAACACATAGTACAGCGATAGAGGAAGTGAGGAGTGGATGTCTTACTTGAGGAAGTTGCAGTGAATGTGGAAGGGCTGCAAACACTGGAGGCAGTGAGTCAGGTCTCCTCCTTCTATGTGGCAAACACCACACACCTCCCTCACACTGAGCAGCTCTCCGCCAGAGCACTGGATACACAATTTATACATTTTAGCAAGGACTGTATTTGCAAGTATACAGCAACACAAAATTAAAATATACGACAAAGTATAAAGACTGCACCAAACAGAACAACAAGTCTTTACCTGGTTTCTGAGCTCATTCATAGAAGCTGTGGCACTAGTGAGAGGCGAGGAGGATGAGAGCGGGGAGAAGAAGGCGAGGTCTACGATGGAGTTGCTTGAGCTCGCACTTGTTTGCTGGGCATTGAGTGGCTGTGACATAAAACATTATGCCCATGAGCAATACGAGAACATGCAGGGCA
Organism: Anarrhichthys ocellatus; assembly: GCF_004355925.1. Taxonomy (NCBI): domain Eukaryota; kingdom Metazoa; phylum Chordata; class Actinopteri; order Perciformes; family Anarhichadidae; genus Anarrhichthys; species Anarrhichthys ocellatus. Next base: position 3,550,013 of record NW_022280045.1, on the reverse strand, counting down.
AAAACCCTGCAAACTAAAACCTGATTCTCAGACATGACTGTTTAAATTGTATCGTCCAATCATGGAGACTTGGAGAGGAGCAAGGGGAGCAACATCGAACGTTAAAAACATTGAAATTACTGGAAATGTGAGGTTTGATACAGGAAGACGCCTTTGTTACTCAGTAAGTAATACATCATTAACCATTGTTTTCATAGAAAAATTAAACACAAACAGTACAGTCTATGTAAACATCAGATACTTACCTGTAAAGGTATTTGGGCATTCTCTCTTTTCACTATGTTTCCAAAGCACCATTCACATCGCCAAGTGCCACTGCAGATAAAAAATATGTGACGTTAAAACCTTCTTTTCAGAGCAAGAGTTGAAAAGCCAAGGCCTCCCTGAACACATAAACGAGCTAATATATAAATGTAACTACACACAGATAGGGTTGCGGTTCAAATCTTTTATTTTTCACCTTGGTATAGATGTGAGTGGAGGGTCCAGGCAGGTCAGATGAAAAGCTCGAGGACAGCCATCGCAACAAATCAGCTCCCCTCCGTCCTTACACACTGCACACTCATCATCATTATATTGAACCTACACTCTCAGAAATACAGAACATACTAACGTAAATGTACACACCTTCGAAAGGAAAGACTGAGTGACAGAGTGTGAAAGAGTGGACGCTGAGTGGATCCTCTACCATGCCCGTGGTTGTCTCCCCCTTGTGGTGAAACACGTTATGAACCACTTTGGACTCGGATGGTCCATTTATCTCCTCCGTCTGACCGCAGGAGTAAAACTCCCCATCAGCTTTTCTGTCACTTCCTGTTGAATAACAAAGACTTCAAATATTTTCTATAGTAGTAACCTTACATTAATTTCTCTAAATGAGTTCTTGATTCAAATATTCACATTCGATGTCCTATTGATGCTGGGCAGTTGTATTGATATTCGTGACCATTAAAAAAGCAGTGGCCTACCATCTGAGCCCAACATCTGTTTGATGTGGATCTTCTCTGTGGATTCATGGTTGACTGGCGGCTCAGTTAAGGAGGAAGACAGCATGACTGGTCTCTGGACTGAAGACGACACCGCCTGAACACCTGTGGCAGAACAAGGTTTAAAGGTTTTATAACAATAAATCATTGTCTGTATATATGCTGGAATAGGTTTTGTAATTACTGTTTCCAGATGTTAGCTGTGGGGCTGCAGCTTCATTCTTCACTCTGTACAGCCTCACTTTGCCCCCTGGGGAAAACATATATCAACAGAAGTTTAATTATTTTGTTTAGTCTTTTAAGTTTTTTTGGTAGACGACAGAGTCAGAAGAGTTGTATTATGGGAAATAACCTGGTCCATCACTTGTCTTGGCGTGATACTGTGGAGGCAGATTGTGTGAGTTTGTCTCTCTCTCCCCGTGGCTCCTCTTCTTGATGTGAGGAGTTTTATGGCCTCCAGAGGATCTCTTCTCTGCTCTGGAACCTGCAGCGTCCCGTCCTGTCAACAAAATGTCAGCAAATGACAGAATAATAAAGACTTATCGCTATAAAATTGTTCTTCATGTCATAATCGTAGATTTAGATTTTTTCTGAAAGTACAGGGAGAATAGGTAATAACTGGGACGGGAAATGGAAGAAAATTACTTTCTACAGATTTACAAACTCTTAACTGTTAAAAAAATGTGTATGTAAAAAACAGAAATTGTATTATGAAATTCAATATTTGTCTTTTCTTGAGCTTACAGAAAAAAATCTAAATGTGTAGATTTCTATACCATGTATCAATATGGGTTTTATTTCACTTTAGTAGCATGTTTATTAATGATAAACGTGGCTGAAAAATCAATTAAATGAGGGATTACATAGAGACGTATAAGGAAAATGGACAGTACCCTACTCATCTGGACCCAGAAAATACTTTGTAATCAAGTTGAAATGATTAAACAGACACACTATATACATTTGACAAATGTTTCGGTGAAACTTAGAATACACACTCGAGTGCAGGTTAGTGAGCAGCGTCTGCAGCTTGGGGTAGCTGTCCAGGTTGTAGTCTTTGGACAAGTTGCTCCAGAAAGCCTGGATGGTGGATCTGCTCTGCTCCAGGACCCAGGACAGGAGGGAGTACATGGCCTTGTGGATCCCTTCTTTGCCTTCCTTCTCTAGGGTGTCCTATGAAAACAACAAAAGGTATGTGACCTCTGAACTTTGAATAAAACCATATATATTCCTGCAAATACATGTCATAATCTATGTAGGCATTCTAGGATTATGATCTGAATTACTTTGTGGACAACAGGAGGATTATGAAATGAAAAAAGGTCTTGTCGATTAGGCATTACATTGCTTTTGTGTGTTTTCAGTGTTTGACGGTTGCACGAATTGTAAATTCTTGTTATCAAAATGGAAAAAAGCAAGTGAAAACTGCTGACATTTCCACTTAAAAATGAAAATAAACTCTGAATTCAGATTTCCATATTTTGTTCTTACCTTCAATAGTTGGTCAGTGATGATGGTTTTGTCCACCAAACCGTAAACGAGAGGGAAAGGGTCATCTACAGCCATAGCGATATCGGTCCGCAGCTCCCTCAGCAGGGAGCGATGGTTTGTGTCCCGAAAAGCTCCCGTTCTGGACATGATCCGCTTTGAGTGTAAATGAGATCCAAAGTGATCCAGACCTCACAGGACCCGAGATCATACAAGAGCTACTCTAGAGGGAAGAGGTGTGTCCTTCTCAGAGAAGCACATACTGTTTTTAATGCTGATATTGAATCATTTGTATTTGAAACTATATGTCATGTTCTTTTATATATGCAATCCAGTGATGTGATTCTGTTTTTAATATGTATGTACATACTATATATCACTATACTGTATACCACTGTGTATATGTACACTGATGCCACTCATTTTGACTGGCTAAAGCTTTCAGAAACTCCACATTGAAGGTCTCACCCTTGAGGAAATCCAACCAAAGCCGCCCTCGACCTCTTGTCTCTGTGGAGTTCATGTGTCCACTAACAGCACTAACTGTCTCTGTCCGCCTGATGATCCTCAGGGGGATCGAATGACGGGCTGTCCATCTAGGGGAATACCTGTCCTCTTACACGAGGAGGGCTGAGTGTAAACGACCTGAACACGTCACCGTGACAGTTTCCTTCTTAAAAGGTTCTTTCCACCACTACTTCCCCTAGACTATCAGGTTTTCAGACACTGTCTCACCGCAGGGAACTCAGGATTAGTGCGATAATTATCGCTGTGCAATAGGCATGAGAAAATGAACACTGTAAACAATTAACTGATTGACGGATTGATTATATGGTTGGTTGTTACATTCTTTGCCTATTTGCCTTTGATGCTGTTACTGTGTCACATTTTGTTCTCACTGAATGGAGTACACTCTAAAAAAAGACTAATACAAATTAAATATAAATGAAATCCAGCACACACATAGCTGGATTATAAATTGCCAGTATAGGTGTGAAGTGAGCGTGAATGGTTGTCTGTCTCTATCTGTCAGCCCTGCGATAGTCTGGTGACCTGTTCACGGTGAAGCCTGCCTTCGCCCAATGTCAGCTGGAATCGGCTCGAGCCCCAACGCGAGCCTGAACAGGATAAGCGTTTAAAGATAATGGATGGATGGATACACATAGGTAGTGCTAATGCTAAACGCTAGTGTACACATATCACAGCGAGTCACTGGTCCTGCCTCTTGTTGTGTATTATTAGGTCTACTCAAAGTTTTTAAAATGAGGTTTGAAGATAGTTAACATATGGAATTACGTGTTTCACATTTTCCAACAATATGAGCCAATACATTTTCTGACAAGGACTTAAAAAAATGTGACTGGTGATGTGGTTAAAGACATAAAAGCGGCTGGCCTTCTCTATTTGTCTTTGTTGATTGTTAATGCTACAGGGATGTAAGAAGTAACATGTTTGGAAGTAAAACCGCGAGAAAAGATTAAATAGATTAGACCATTGTGCTAAGATGTAAGTGTTGATGTTTAGGAGAGTGAAGCCCTTTAATCTGTAATTTATTAATCATTTAACATTATTACATTATTCATACTGGTGAACAAGGACCACTTCTACAGAGGGACGTTCACAACATACATATTACATTATTATATACAGTGCAGTGCATTACAGTGGATCGTTATATGTGTATTACCGGGATGGAGGGAAGGAGAGACTGGGAAGGAGAGAGGGTCTGAGGGAAACAGGGAAAGGGAGAAGGGTGGTTGGAGGGAGCGGGAGTTGTGATAGTAAGTTGTGTTTTATTACTTCTTCTTTTTTTTTTTTAACCACAGTACAGTTTGTTCTAAAAAAGTTAAACCCATAGAGAGAGATAGAGTGCCACATTTTCACAGCTACTGTTAGGTGAACCTACTGAAAGTTGACTCTTGTGGGAATATCAAATGAGATACATTTTGTCATGAGATGCTATAGAGAGATGCTATAAAACATTCTAAGATAGTCAACCTCCTTCCAGAGTGCAGAGACCCTGAAGGGCAGGCCAAAGGTCAAAGATCAGATCAACGTGCATGCGTGCTGCAGACATTCAAACGTGTTCGGCCATCTAGAAAAATGGCCGACCCCCCCACTATTTCTTCCTTCTATGTTTAGGCATCGTTTTTGGTGCTTTCCCTTTTTATATATAAAAAATACAAAACATAACAGCGAAAAGAATTCCGTTGGTTGTCCCGCTTTTCTCCTTTTTCATTCTTCCAAAACAGTTTTTTTGCTTGTTTTCATTTCAACATTTGGTTGTTTTTTTTCCCCCCTTTTCTCCTCCAGTCACTTACATATTGACAAAGTATACAATATTTTACAACTGAACAAGAATGAAAGGTAACATTTGATTTGTCCAATCAGATACAAGGCCCGCATCCTATATCGAATTAGAGAAGTCAACTGGAAGCTAGCCAGTAGTAAGCAACACAACAAGCCTATGGTGTGAAGGGAGCTGTCCGAGTTCAGCTCTGCATTAACATGAGCACCCTGCCTCGGGGACAGTCGGCTCTACTGGTTTGTCCAGCTTGATGTCGATCACTGGGAATTGTCCAGTTAAGAAAAAGTCGGGTGGTTGAAGAGAAAAAGTCAAATATTATAAACTGACATGTCACAGTTAAATGGGTAATGCTGTAAATGACTAGTTACAGTGTAAATAGTTTGGACATACAGGTCATCAATGAAATACTTGCTGGGCACTTTTCCTCAGTAAAAATAAAAAAGTTACATTGTATATTATTGCAGTATTTAATCATCATATTAAAATCATACACACAACTATTTTGTGGCCACAGCTTAGCCTTTTGTTCCCAATAATGAAAAAAAAAAGGCTCACAATAGTAATTATAGTAGCACTGTACTGTATTTTTTGTAATTAAACTATGTTGCTCCATGAGCAGTCTTGTTACAGGTTAATAATATTACTGTAACCCGTAACTATGAAATAGATACTCAGTAATAAAAAAAACAATACTTACTTTAGAGTGCAATTTACTTCTGGTACCTCTCAAACACAATGTTACCCTCTTATTCCCTAACCTCTTTCCTGGTGTATATCTCTATGAACTAATTCACGTATGTTGATAAGTATTTCTATTTTCAATCAGTCATCCATCCTCCACCACACATCCTCGGTGTATGTCACCTCCCAGACGTGCCACTATGTGGTGCTATACTGTGCTTCCACACTATACCTTCCTGGCTCTGTGCATTTCCTCTCTACGAAGCAAAAAAGGTTTAATAGCTGATGCCTCAGTAGACAGTAGGCTGGGCGGCCTCTTTGTACTAGAGCCAACAACCACTAAGAGATTAAAAACAAGCTGTCTATTTCTTGGCTGTGTGGCTCTCGGCACAGCGAGTCACAGTGGCTGTAAAGGATACTGCCTTCAGGATTTGCATCGTCCAAGCTCTCCATTCCAGGTAAGGCTGCTGCAACACGACGAAACAGCTAGCAGGAGAGAAAAAGGAGGAGGGTGGAGATGAAGGGAGAGGAGGGAGAGTTAGGGATCAGAAAAAAATGATTTAAAAAAGAAACATGGATGTGCACACTACCCTTGTTACTACTTTTCCCACATAGAATGTCTTAAATATTCACGTTGGTGACTCGATCACCAACACACAGGGATGGCAGAAAAGCTGGGAGCAACCGACGCCCAACATGCTGTGAAATATGGTGAAACTGCAGGGATCACCTGTTTGACATTGCAGCCTGTCTTGGCACTGGTCTCGATGAACATGACGTTCAGCTCTTTGGCTCTCTGCTCTCCTTCCTCAATCATGATTTGCCTGCAGGAAAATCAGGCCAGGCTCAGAATCACGACGTCGACGGATCGTTTATTTATTGCTTTGAACAACACTGTAGCTCACCTCTTCTCTTCCAGATCTGTTTTGTTGCCGACTAGCATGATGATGACATCACTTCCTCTCTCTGTCCTGACGTCATCGATCCATTTGCAGGTCTGCTGGAATGAGTTGACATCTGTGGAGACCAGACTCTTATATTAAATCTCATTGTTTGTTTGTGTTAGCTGTGTTAAAGTTGCATGTACAAATAGAGCTTCTTTACTGTCAGACAGGTGAAAACATACAATCCACACATGCTCACGGGTAAATTAGCACTCTCTCACTTGTAATGTCATAGACGACCACAGCTACTGTAGAGTCTCGAATGTAGCTGGGGATGAGACTCCTGAAACGCTCCTGTCCAGCAGTATCCCATAGCTGCAGCCTTACCTGCATTTACACACACAAACACACACACACACACCTTCAGCAGCTGCTTTAACATTAACCTATCACACAGACTACACAGATGTAAGGCCTCGTAAGTACACATCCAAAGGGTGGGATAAGCCAGTATCAGCTTGTGAGCAGGCTGCCAGAGCATAATATGCTGACAAAGAAAAAGTATTAACACTAGCTAAAGAAGATGATCCATGAGAAAGGCTTTGACTTTTTAGGGCGAGAAAAGCCAAAGCTATTACCAGCAGAAATAACCTCAGGATAATCGTGTTAGTCTGTGACGAGAGAAGTAATTATGCAAATCAAATCAAAGATTAGTGAAACCAGAGTGGAAATTGGGACATTTCCTACTTTGGATGTTGACTGGCTAAAACAAGACCAAGTACAAATAAATACATTCATCTTTAGACGTGGAACTACATGTGAACTTTAAATGACAATCAAGGCGTCCTACTGTTCGGTCTTCCAGGTACATTGTCTTCGATAGGAAGTCTATTCCAATGGTAGCCTGCAGTGGAGAAAGAACAAAAGAAGGGGGGAGAATAATCAGTATTACGCAGACTTTAAAAGCTAAATGTCCTCTGCTCCGTCTGTTGTTCAGTGGTGCAGATTGACTGTTGTTTAAATGAAGGAAAACACAAAAAGCTGTTAAGTAAAAAAAAAAGAAGAAACGGCCAATAAGCACGGAAATTGAATCAGACTGAAAAACTAATTTCATTTGTATTGCCCTCAGGGCTCAATCATTCACACTCGTTATCTACCTAACTTCTAAGAAAGACAAGGGACAAATCTGTAATCTGTATTCTCTGTAATATTGCCAATAATAACGTTTCCTTTTGATAAATGCATTGATAACATTCTTAATTAACTTGTTTTATCTAGACCCTGGTTTGTAATTTGTAAATCAAGCCGGCATTTTTGGACAAAAACAAACATTGTTGTAATATTAATCAGTTGGAAGTCTACCGTACCATAGAAGGCTTATTACATTGTAGATCCACACTGTGATTAGTCCCATTATTCCATTTATTCAAATCTAACATCAGTGGACGATTAGTGAAAACATTGTTAATACATTTAGGCAAGAAATATAAAAATAGAGTTTATACAAGGAGAACTGCCCCACCATGACTTCTTCAGTACAGCTATTGACCATAGCCAGTCATTATTCAATTATTCTATATAAGTGTATGTTTTCTGATGTTTTTGGTTCTGGATCTGGATCGAGTCTCACCTGATACGTATTGTCGAAACTGTCATACATGAATCTAGTGATGAGAGATGTTTTCCCCACTAGAAGAGAGAACAGAGGTTGGTTTTTAGAATAGGTGTTAGTTCATACCATAAAGAATCATAAATAATATTTCAATATTATTATATGAAAATGGATGTCCGTTGTGTTCCTCGGTGTGGCAAAATGAATGCATATAACATTCAACCACAGCCACTGTGAGCATCACTATCAAACTATAAAAGAGGAGAAAGCATTACATTGAAATAAAAACCATGAGCCATCTCATTTACCTTAGAATCTGCCTGATAATTCAGTGCAACTGTCCTCACAGGACAACATTGTCCAAGAAAGAAAAGGAACTCAAAAAACCTTCAAAATACAATTATTTTCTCTCATGGCAACATCTGTTTCCCTTACGAGGCAAGAAAATACATTGTACATTTTCTGTTCTAAAGGGAAAGATCAGACATGTAAAATATGATTTTAAAGATGTAGAAATAGATTAACATTGCTGGAACTGTGTAAATGTTACTCACTATCAAACCAATGTGAAAGAAATGTCAATAATGGGAAATTAACTGATTTGATCAACGATGTGTCAAGAAATCGTGAAAAATGTCGGTCAAAAGTGGTCAAAAATTCTTGTTTATACTGACACGAAACCGAGAAAAGCAGAAAAGTCTCACATTGCAGAAGCTGCACCCTCAGGATATTTAACAGTTTTCCTCAATTTCATGATTTGAACGATTCGTCGCTATACCAAATTACTTTTATTAGCATTATTATCGTATGATTGTTTGTGTTTTGTGCTGTTTTGTATGTATTTTGTTGTTAAGTTTTGTGTATTTGTATTAAAGCCCGTCTACAGAGGGGCACTGCAAACCTGATAAGGCTATAAATGTTGTGGTATGTGGCATTCATCTATGCTATATATGTACTTGTTCCTGTAGATGTATATATATATATATATATATATATAGATATATAGATATATATAGTGGTAGATTTATTTTCTGTTGACCAACTGATCGATAGATAAAATAATTGTTTCAGTTCTATTCGCTTTTTTTCTCTATTCTTTCGTTTATTGTGGTGAGGGGAAAATGCTATTAAAGAACAATAAGGGGAAAAAAGTGATCACTGATCACCAAAAATGAACGAGTCCTCTTTAATCAGACAGATCCAAAACATATATACTTAGCAGCATGCAAAAGCTGGGTGGGGACTTCTCAAGAGGATCAAGGTGAGCCTTGTGAGCTGGATTCTTATTTACATCCCACCCAACACCGTCTCTAACATCATTTTACGTCACATCTATACATAAGTGAGGACTGGACTTTTCCAGCAGGCCCCCGGGCTCTAATGCAGAGTCTCTCTATGCAAACAGCAGTAGTTTTGAAGCCAGCGATGGGCAGTGGCCACACCAGGCCTCGATTCAGCACCATGGACAGTAACATTGCAGTGCAGGCCACACAAACACACAAGGAGGCTTGTAGTCGACACACAGCCTCCTCACATGCATCATTCTCACACACACACACACACACACACACTGGAGCACCACCATGTAAGACACAAACAGCAGTCAAGCTATTGTCATATCAGGTCTAATTATGTGCATCCTGCTGCTGTATTTTATGGGATAGGTGCTGCTCTGCTGCCACTCTGGATGTCTGAACACGTATTCAGGCAGCTTCACAGCGCTAAACCATTATCGATCAGCACCTCCCAAATTTGTGCCATCAAATCAAATCACACACACTTACACACAATAATTCCCACCCTGAATAGATGGCTTATTGAACAAATAGTATAATGTTGTGTCGCGGTCAAGTCCGTTATAATTGTGTTATTTGCGTCACCGAACCGGAGACTGCGAGGTTTAGAGATGCTACAGACATCGCCAGCCTAGGGTGTGTCCCGAACTGACACATGGGGGACTGTTTATTATCTTCTCTAAATAGATAAATAAAAAACAGGAGAGGTGTAGGAATATATTACACAAGTGCCATGTAATGGAATAAAGGATTGTTCATGTTGTAGAAATAATAAACCGGTTATCTGAAAACAGGCTGAGCATATTTGTCGGTCACTGCAGCACATCAAAACATCCGAATTCAAATCGCCTGCTCCGATGCGAATTGTGGCCATTTGCGACAACTCGACAATCCTCGAGGATATTCAGCACAATTAGCAGTTGTTTTGAAGTGATCATGAAGACTATATTTAATCCAAGAGTGAGATTAATATGCATGCGGGGTATTTTTTTTTCTTCTTCTTCGGTTAATAAGATCGTCTACAGTCACAGATTGTGCCAAAAAGTGCATGGGCGTCATATTACCCAAAGCCAGTCGGCCACATCTTCGAGATTTAGCAAAAAACTTTGAAAATCAACAAGGATTACATACATGGCCTACTATACGCATGTTTAGCATAAGGGGAGGATAAGATCGAACCTCCCCAAGATTTGACTCACCGCTCTGCTCGCCCAAAAATACGAGTTTAAATTTCCTCAGGGGGTTCCCCAAATCTCCTCCAGCGGACATGTTGGCAGATAGAGAGCTCAACTTGGATTATTTTTATATGTTCTTATCGCTCGGCGTCTCCTACGGTTGTGGGTGCGCAGGGGGATCCTCCTCTCCTCACAGAATGATGGGAATGCAGCTCAGCATCCCTCCTGTCAATTCAGGGAGCCTGTGCGCCTGCGCGACCTCACCTATTTCAATCCGTCACCTTTCTATAGGAAACCAAACGACACTGTGGTTTTTATGCAGATAAAAGATGATAAAACATAATACACACATGTGAAGAAATATGTGTTTGTTTCCAGTGAAAGCAGACAACAGGAAGTGAAACCAGTGGCAGGCTACATTTACTCAAGTTAATGTACTTATTTTAACGCTACTTTATACTTCGGCCTATATCTATTCTATTCTGATAAAACAATTCATCATCTTATAAAATTTGATGCATTATTATAGGCTAGATGAAAATGCCCAACACGTTATAAAGTATTTAAAATTAGAGCTGAAAGGATTAGTCATTTAATCTAATAGTTGATCTACAGAAATATTTTATACATCTAAATGTTTAGTTATTTTTCAAGCCAAAAAATATCAAACAATGTGAATATGTAATTTTAGGCATTATGAACTTGTAACATATTTTTTCACTACTTAGAACTCGTACATTTTTTAAATCAAATGATTAATAGATTAATTGAGAAAATAGTCTGCATATATAAATAATCATTAGTTTGTGCAATTACAATGTGATTTAAGGGGTTATGCATTGATGACAATAATTCAAAATATAATATAGTAATATAACTCCTGTTATGGAGTTTTGTTATATTGTAGTATTGCTATTGGATCTGAATACTTATTCTACCACTGCACAGCTCGCTCCACATTGTGAGAGTCAGAAGAATTAAATAACTTCAGTGTTATAAGTGAGTCCACTCTAACTTTCTTGACACTTCTAAACAATACAGCACCAAGAACTCAGTAAGGATATTAAGGGGCATTCCAGCTATTCAATATCAGACATCCATTCATTTTGGGGCCATAAGGGAGGCAGGTTAAAACAAGAATGGTCAAAACTGATGCAGGAGAGGCAGAGAAGTACTGATTTGTACTCCCTATGGATGAAACTTCAGGAAAACCCTTGATCCACACTTCCCATAATGCAACTGGATGGCATCTTTCATAATATCTTCTCTGCGTGGTAAATCCCTCCGGCCCCACCCCAAATTTTAAACTCCAAGCCCCCAGTTTGTATCAAACATATGATTACTTGAGGGAACACATCATACATCTGTTTTCACATGCTTAGTATTTAATTGACTTCGACATGTAAAATCTGTGGATTGCCCCTTGACACATACCAATAACAATCCTCTGAGATCTTAATGCAGTCTTTGAATTGTTTTGAATGTTGTATGTATGTGGTACAGCTGTTAGATTACAAATATGATACCAAAAAGCTTTTTAAATGGAAAAGGATCATTTTGTGTTTTCAGAAAATGGATGTAAAGGAAAACTAAATGCATAACTTGGAAGCATTTCTTTGTCAGTGAGTGGGATGTAAACAACTAATAACTGTAATTATCACTTCATTTTACAATGATAATGCATTTTCACCAGAATTTTATTCGTCTCCAGTCAGTTTACCAAAAATAAACACACCATCATCGTTTTGTGCAAAAATGTCAAATTCAACCTTATTGCTAATGTTGAAAATCAAACAGCTCTGCCTCCTTCTCTTTCCAGAAAGCAAAGCTGCGATCGATGTATTTACAAATGTCTGGGTCACTGCCACACTCATCTGGAAGCGCAGTTGGAACTATAACTACTTTGGGTAGGAGTCTGGAATCTGACAACAATGACGAGGATGATGGTAATGGTGATGGACAGCGGCAAGGTCCGGAGTCCCCAAAGAAGCCCACTTTGATGTCCTCGAAGCCGTCGCTCCACTTTCGACTCCCAGCCCGGATTTCCTGGAGAACAGCCTTGTGGAAGTCCCTCACCACCTCCCAGGAGAAACTGCTGACGTGGTCAAAAACTTCAAAGCAGAGCAGATGCCTCATCTTCCTCTCCTCGGGCGACAGCTCTTGCTCTAGGATGTGGAAGTATCCCAACATGAAGAGGTCAAGGGTCAAGCTGTCGTGGGTCACTGCAGCACCGTCCACGTCTGGCAGGAATTGCTCTGGGGAGAAGGTTAGACGAGGTGGAGGATTTCGTGAGGAGTTAGAGGACAAGCATGACTTCTGTGCACCTTTCAGTTGTAGTTTATTCCTCCAGGAGTTTAGCGTCTTGTCCACAGCACCTCGTTGTTTGCAGAATTGAAACATGGAGGTGATTTTCCGTGGGGGCGATGCTCCTGTCACTCTCCCTGACAGTGCTTCTTGTCCCTGTCTCTTTCTCGCTGCTCTCACTGAAATAGCATATGCAGATTTCTTCCAGTGGCTCAGGAACAGCACCACTATACGCTCTTTCCTTAAGCTGGTCGTCTCCATCACAGTGTTTTTAGGAGGATCACATTGGCTCACCTTGAAACTGAGGCCTGTGTTGCCATCCTGGTTGTTTACTCCTGAAGCTCCAAACACTACCTGGCTGTTCAAGCCCGGGCCTCCTTTCACCACCCCAGCGAAGGGATAAATACCACCAATCTGACCTTCAAAGTTGGATCTGAGGTTTCTGACCGACACCCCAGACTGTTGGATCTCCCTCTCCACCCCCTCCCTCCGTGCTCTGCTGTACCTGTTGGTCTCCAGACGATGGCTAAAAGCGGACGCCAGCCCTATGTGTGGAATCCGACATCCGCTAGAGATCTCGCCGTGTGTTTGCATCGTCTCTTGGCCCGGTTGCACTAATCCCTGGCTTGAATCAATTCCTAAACCATCTCTTACCCCCTGCAAACTCTTCATCTCTTCCATCATGCCTTCCACTAGCCTCCTCTCACCCCCTTCCTCTGTGGTTTTTGTCAGATTAGTCACCAGCAGTGACATACTCCTAACAATCTCTGAGACACGACTGCACCACCCTGGCAAGGTCAGGTGCATCATCCCCTCTGCGTCCATCTTTTGTAGGACCTCTTTGTTAAGGGAGATGTTTACGATCGGATCAGGTAAGATGGTCCTCAGCTCCTCGGTCAGCCTGGTCAGCTCCAGCTCATAGGCCTGGCAGCGCTTCTGCAGTGAAACAGTCTCAATCTGCTGCTGCAGGTACACCAGGTCATCCTCTGTTAAGAGCTCCCCAAAGGGCCCCAAGACTGCGTTGTGGGCTTGGGAGTACTTCCAGCCATCCACTGGTGTGTAGTCATTACTCATGTCCTGTTAGAGAGGAATAATTTAACATTTTAAATTAATGGCTTTCTTGTCAAAAGTTAGACAAGAATATTTGCCCATTCAGTAGGAAGCTCCAGTTAGCAGCCAGTTTGAGTGAGACACCTGTTTGTTTATGGAAAGTCTCTGCATCTTGTACTTTACGTGTTATTTTGCAACATGTCAATCTCACACAAAGTACAAAAAAAGCACATGTTTACCTGTCTCCTCTGTTCCTCCTCATCCTGCAGCCTGACCTGTAGCTGCCGCACCATCACCTGTCGTTTCCACTCTGCTATGGAGCGGCCGGCTTCATCGTGAGTGGGCACCAGGGTGTCAATGTCAGCCAGGATCACGTCGATGATTGGTAACTCCTCCAACAGCTCCTCACCGTCAAGCTTCTGTCAGCGTTCAACCATGTAAGACCGTCAGAGAGTCAGTGCTAAAGCCGCATTCGTGAAAATAACACACAAGTCTATTTTCTGATGCTGTTCTAGTTATCTGTTGGATTATATGATTATCAAGTGTGCACCACGCATTCTTTTGCGCTAGAACAAACTTCTCACCACAACATCTAACTTTCTACACATGTACAGTACACTTTGTTTTTGTATAACACCTTGTTAATTATTCCTATTTTTTCCTGAAGACAACATCAACACACTTTTATGTTATTTTTCGCACTATACACATATTTTTTGTGCCCACTGGCTCACTGTTTGTCCAGTGAAGACCGCAGTGTAGCCAGCATGTCTCAGAGACTTCATAGACTTCATGTGGGACATCAGGGTAAAATCCCTCTCCGTTGGCTTTAGATAGCTGAACGATGTAACCACTGTAAACAAACACAACACAGGCCAAATGTCAACAATTCAGTTTTAAAATGACTCAATATTTCTATTTCCTTTTTACACAAAAGGTATGAGTTGTTTGTAAAATATTGTGTCAGTTGTACACAATGAAATGCAAACATGTGGTCTCTTTGTTAATCACCTGACGAGGCCACCTGTACATGCTGCATGGAGTCTGTGTTGTGTTTCTTCAAAGTGGCAGCAGGGGTCAGAGAGGAAGTGGTCACAGGAAGTGGGGAAGGGTGGCGAGGCAGGGGGAGCACCTCCTTCACCGGCTGCTAGGGACACACACACACACACACAGCAGGGGTGAGCAATGATTAAAGGGACAGTTCATCTTTCTTTTGCTTTTATGTATACATTATCATCAGAATTTAGCTTAGTCCTACGTTGTTTTGTTTCTTCGATTTCTATATCAACTGCCCTTCTAAGAGATCCAGTGATTCATTTTTGTGTGCCTACGTTGCCCATCCTTGTTTACAGTATGTAAGCTCAGTGAATGAGAATACAAAGCCGTCTTATATGTATTTTTGCTGATATTTACCAGAATTTGGTGCAATCAGTTCAGCAGATAATTGTGTTGTACTTGAAGGCACTGGTTCCCAATTAGTTTCTGCCGTTTTAGCCATACACCTTTTTACACAACAGATATTTTTGAGCCGCAGGAAAAGCAAAGCTGTAGCAGGAAATATTAACAATAGCTCATTTCCAGTAATTATTGTAATACAGCAATTAGTGAAGTTAGTACAGTAGTCAGCTCCGCCAAGATGATCAAGAGACCAGTTGTGTGTGTGTTTGTGCGTGAGTGAGTGACTGAGTGTGCACCTCTGTGTCTGTCCACGACTGTTCTCGCATTTTGCTGCAGCAAATTGCATAATATTTTTGGCTGGCCAGTTATGGCTGCATGAACAAGGACTGACTACCTGCTGACTCCTCACTCACTACTCTTAAGGGAGCTATATTTCATATTCAGAGCATTAATATAGCAGCAAACAACAATTGGGGTTAGCCAATTGTGGGTTGTATTGATTTAATCACACGACACAGTAGTGGTCCTTGCAGACACATCTGGTGGAGATCTGCGCTCTTCTCAGTGAAACTCTCATGTTACAGTGTGTTACAGTGTCCTACTGTTATTTCAGTTCCTGCACTGATGATTGGTCACCTTGTTGCTGTCCATGTTGGCGCTGCGCATTCAAAGTCCAGACTTTCAAAGCAGCAGGAGCTCCTCTTTCTGAAACTGATAACAACAATAAACAATAACCAGATAAAATGAGAAAAAGAGGACCCCACCTGGAGAGAAATTTGACACAGAGCAGCAGAGTATAAACAATTTCAAAGTAATCATCAAAGAGACTGAGGCCCCCTTGATGCCACACATGCTCAATTCAACACAGGCAACACAGCTCGTAGTAATTGGAACAAAAACAAAAAGTGGTGAAACAGGACCCCGGTCAGCGAAGGTAGCGTAGCCCGCACAGAGTGCAGGAGAAAGTGTGTTAGAGCTTGGAGAGACATGATATCCTGCTTCAGGTAACCTCACTAATTCACAGGACTTTCTAACAAGCTCCACACCATTCAAAGGCATAAATACTACACGGACAATTACAGTGTTTCTCCCAAGTCTCCCAAAGTCAGATTCCTTGTTAGGAAGGTAGCTAGCTTTTTTTTAATGCTTTATGTTCAACATACATTATTATGATTTTGAAAGATTTCAGTAAATTTATCTTCTAATATCTTCGTTCCACCTGTGATTGGGGAAAGCTTGAAACACATTTGATGTGTTATTTGCTAAACGCATTGTATTTAGTGCATTTACCAATCTAATGCTTTCATTCCACCTGTTACTGGCAATAGTTTGCAATATATTTAAAACTGAAACGTGTCATTTGTCTTATGTTGTTTGTAACTCATTGTTATTGCTGCCGATCTTTGCCGGGACACTCTTTTTTATCTTAGAAAGGCTTTGCTGGTTAAAGAACGGTTACAATGTAACCTCACCAAAAACATGTCACATAATTTACGTGCATTTTACTTACTTTTATTTATTTAAAGAAAGAAAGAAACAAACAAAAAGAAAAAAGGAGGTTCACTCTGCAAAAAGCTCAACATAGATTCAAAATATTTTTTGTCATATGTCAATATATTACTTTATTGTCCTTAAGTTCCAGGTGTCCCAATTTTTCATTCAAGATCTGGTATATTATATATATATATAAATATAAAAGCATCAGTATGCATGCAGTACTTACAATATGGTCCAGAAACTGTGGAATCACCAACACAGTGACAGTGGATGAATGCTATAGCTTTCAAAAAATGATAGAAGCATTTAATCAGAATGGAAAAAGTAACAAGGCGGAAAATCCAGAAGGTGTTGTCTC
The DNA here is from genome assembly GCF_004355925.1 of Anarrhichthys ocellatus. Lineage (NCBI taxonomy): Eukaryota > Metazoa > Chordata > Actinopteri > Perciformes > Anarhichadidae > Anarrhichthys > Anarrhichthys ocellatus. The sequence continues at coordinate 3,532,977 of NW_022280045.1, read as the reverse complement.
TTTACTGTGGAGCAGCCAATAAACAGTCAGACCAAGGAGCAGCATCACCTGGACTCAAACCTCAGACAGGGGGCCTTCTTAGTGTGCATAATTAAACAAGTGGGATAGAATGACCTGCAGTTGGAAGTATAGAACAATAGCTCCGTGAATGTATGTCGGAGAGAACATACTGTTGGCTGATGGAGCAGGAATGTGTGTGAGTGTGTGTGTGTGTGTGTGTGTGCATGCTTCTGGTTGAACACCTCACATACTCAGATGTGTGTGTGTGTGTGTGTTCACACCAGGTTCACACTTATGACACAAGATGCCTCGACACTACATCCACAGCTGCTTGACCACTGCTTCCTGTAGCATGAGTTATTGACTTCTTGTGGCTCACAGATTTGGATATTTTAAGTGTATTATTATTTATTATTAATTATTCTGCCACCAGTGGTTGGTTTCAGTGATACATTTCGTTGCTATACCAACCCATACTGCCTAAGACAACATAACAAGCAAGTATTTACACGCACACATCTTTTATCTATTTCTTGTTGGAGCATAATCTTTTAGTACTTGTTATACTAGCTGATTTGTGATTTGTTGATCTATTTTTTTATACAATCAATTTACTGCTGACAAAGCTAGCCAACTAGCCTAGCTGAGGCTAATGCGTTGCTAATGCAACATTCTAAGTGACACTAACTGTTACTGCTGGGTTGACTGTTACTCTATTTACTTTTACTGTACTTTACTCTTTTTACTCGTGTTGTTGTGGACTATGTATAATTGCTGAATAATGAATGTGTTTAACTTCTTGGACTTAATCTTGATCTTTCACTAGCGATACTTTTCTTTGTTTCTTCTTATGTTTATTTCCTGGTATGAGGCAATCCAACCAATTTGACAGTCTATACTTTTTGAAACCAGTTTTCTTGATTATATTCATTTATTTTAAAATGCTTTGATAAACTCTCTCTCTCGGCATCTTCTTCTTTTCTAATTTGCAATTACTACAATTTAATTTGCTGACTAATACTGTTTTCCACAAATTCCAGTGCAAATTTTTAAGGCCGGCTGCTGTCTTCAAGCGTTATGGGAGTGTTTAGCTCTCTGCCTAGCTATGTACAGTACAAACATAGTGACGGCAGGTCTACAGGTACAACACATGATTAAATATTCAACGTTCATTACATATAAAGGCCGTCAGTTATCTTACCAAACGTATTGTTCATCAACAGTGTGCTGTAACCTCAGTGTGTATTGGGAGGCGGGTGACCCTTACTCAGCCCAGGGCCTTTGTGTCAGGTCCAGTATTTCTGCCTCTGTTGTTAGGGGATTAGTCTGACTGACCCTGCTGCAGCTGAGCACATGGTGAGTAGAATATAATCAATAATGGAAGGCTGCACAAACGCAGAAGAACAGTCTCACACACACAGTCACATGTGTTCACCCTGGGCAAAAGTACAGACCGTTCTGCAACAGACATGAGAAGAGCATGATGTTGTGTTATCCATTCATCAGGTCAGCAAAAACACTGTCCTGTTGGGGTCAGGTTTTGTTTTTACTCTTTAGTTTAAACCTGTTGAGATTGGGATACTCCAGATAAATACATTACCAGGTTCCTGTACCTCTGCTAAAAGTTATTTAAAGTGACTAAAGGCTGTTCTAGTTATGCTGTGGTTACAAAAAAAGAAAGAAAAAAAAAATCGAGAACAGAACAGATTTAAAGATACCACTTTAAGAAAAAACAAAAAAGTTTAGAAAAATAATTTGTGTCTGATATGGAGTATTTCTTGGCCGCTGGCTAATCTGTCACACAACCCCCCATATAAACAAAAACCCCACTGTCATTTTGCTGTCTCCATTTCCTGTCTTTATGCTAAGCTATCCGGCTTCCTGTAGCTTCATATTGAATGGACAGACATGAGTGCGATATCAATCTTCTCATCTAACTCTCAGCAGCAAAGCGAATAAGCATATTTCCCAAAAAGATTAAAATCAAAAGGGTACAGAGCTCGATAATGTTTCATGGCATTTAATCTATATGTTGCTTTTGGACAATCATGTTTTCTCATTAAAGAGGGATGCAGGATCAAGGATGGATGCCATGGTAGAAGTCAGCCCATTCCTCATATTAAACTAATACGAAAATGAAATCTGACAATTTGATATTTGAACTACCTTCTGTGGAAAATAATATTCTACAGTTGTTATTTGTATTGTTATTCTTTGAGAAATGTTACAGCCTGTATTATAACTTTTTTCATGTCGATGTCAAGGTATATCTGAAGTTTGGTGAGTCAACATAACAAACAGTCCTACAAGATGATTTAAACTGTGCACAACAGTACTGCAGACTCGTCCATCTATCATAATGTGAGGTGTCCTGTGTGCCATATTGTGTGCTGATAATACATTTGCAAAAAATTCATAAAGGCCACAATCAAACACATCACACTAAGATGTTGCATAATTTTCAACACATTTATTTATTCGCCTTATTTTTTTTTTTTCTTGACAATTTTTGTTATGTGTCCACAGACATGATAAAGAACTCCAGAACACTCAAAAGATAAGCGTGAGCACTGAGATTAGGACTTCATCACAGGCTTCGACCTGTTTCTGCTTCTGTCAAGCAGCTCAGAGCAAGAGTGGCAGACCTGGGATCATCTATCCGGTCCATCATGGCCACCTCACCCACACTGAGCTGAAATGTGCAAAACTGATCCCTGATCAGCACTCTTTACTCTGGGGTGACCCTTGACGAAGCAGCAGGCCAGTTATTCTTTATTCATGTTGGTATAGAGGAAGAGAGAGTTAATATCATCTGTATGATGAGACCCAACACAGAAAATCTCCATTTATATACAAGACAGAGCCGAGAGGAAGGTTTCCAGTTAGTCATTACAAGGGTCATGAATGACAATACTTTACAAGCAGCACTTCGGGGGGGGGGGGGGGGGCGGGACGCTGTTGTCATTAGCAAGCGGTAAGGCAGGAGAGAGGGACAGAGGACAGCAGAAGATAAGGGGACCTGCATGCTTAGATCCAGAGCTATGACAGTTAAAAAGCAGCCAAATATAAATTAATCAACTCATTTACCTTTCGACAATTATTGGCCAGTGCAACAAAAGTATCTCACAAAGTGTTTTGTTTAAAAACATGATACCGTTAAACTATTTGGGCTGGAAGCATTGCGAGTCATCTGCCAGTTGAACACAAAACCAGACAAAAATCAATGCAATTTGGTGCAGTGTTGTTGGTGGTTTGATTGCTGAAGCAAAAATGGCAGAGTTTCAGAATCTAATCTTCTCCCTTCAGGACAGGGTTGTAGTAAACGCAAACCAGTATTCTCCATACATTCTTAAAACATCATCATACAAAATCATATTAAATAAAGATGCCTTGTGCATGAGTGCAATATACTTTAAGACCATAATTAATCTATGATTCTAAACTTTATAAATAAAACTTTCTATTCGTCTTCTGTTTCAGGAGACAACATACAGTATATATAGTATATATATATAAAGCAACAAAGTTGATTATACCAAAATGACCCAGAAATAAATGATGTAATCCCAATTATTTTTTTGCTAACAGACAGAATATCTTTTTCTAAATCAAAGAAGCCCTACGTAGCAACAAAGTTAAATGTGAAATATGACTTTTTATTAGTCCGATTTTGAACAGGTTTTATGAGTACTAGGCTGCGTTGCTCAACAGGTTGGTTGGCCTGTGGCGTACAGTCCTGAATACGTTCAGTTAACTGACTATAAATCAGATTTGACAAAAAGATGATCAGTCAGACGAGACAGAAGAGGAAAATGGGAGAGAAGAAATGGTTGGCTGACCACGTCTTTAAGTTACAAAAGAAGAATGTAAAAAACAGATGCAGATAATATCCCTTTAGATGCAAACAATACAATAGAGAATCTAAATTATGTCCACCTTAGAAATTCTCTTTAACAAAGGCAACATGTTTTTTTGTTACCCTTTTCCGTCCACTGATAATATTGATCTCAAACCAACATTTGGGGTCATCTTGGTATAATGCAAAATAACACACAGCATGTAAAAGCATCTAGAAACCATCCCTGGAGATTGAAGTCATAACAACACCAAGCTAATCATACTTTACTGGTTTCTGACACAAGCATCAAGCTGTCAAATATCTAGACTAGCAGCTACAGTACAAAAGCTAAGAGGGGGGATTGCTTTTAAATGCAACACTTACAGAGGATGATAATGAGATATGCGCTGTACTGTTACAGGCTATACCAACATACTCTATAGCATCAATGATAATATTCACTCTCCAAAACATTGACGTAGATCATCAATATAAAAAAAAGATTCACAGCATCTACTTTTACTCTACATAAAAGCTCAATCTTGGACACGTGTAGCAAACTTTAGTGTTGGCGTTAAAGACGACGATGAAGGAGGGAGAGAAGAAAAAGAGGTGAAGAAAGGGAGGCACTATCTGGTGCATGGACAACGCTCTTGCCCACTCAAAGCAACCTTCAACAGATTACAGGTCCGTGGTCAATTACAACTTTCCATTTAGCTACTAGATGAGACTTAAATAGTAAACGTATTTACTGTGGCAACTCTGCTGGCCCATAACAGACAGAATAAGTGCTTATTTGATTACGGTTGAAGAACCAGTGGTAGGATTTGGCAGCATCTAGCGGTGAGGTTGCAGATTTCAACCAACTGAAACGTCTCCCGAGTGCCAAGCGTGTGTAACTATGGCGGCCACAGCAAAAAAACGCAAATGACCCTATCTAGAGCCAGTGTTTGGTTTGTCCGTTCTAGGCTACCGTAGAAACATGGCGGTCCAACTTAGTGGACTTCATGAAGAGGGGTGTGTAGACATAAACGGCTAATTCTAAGGTAACAAAAACACAACAGTTCCCATATTCAGGTGATTATACACTAAATAAAACATACTTATTCATATTATTTTCCATATCTGACAACAGATCCCCCTAAATTCCACACACTGTACCTAGTTTAAACTAGCCACATACAGAACAGTTATCCTCCTGGTGTAGCCTATTTACCATGTCAAACATCTTGGGTTGATTTAGGTATAATTGATACGTTTTTAGTGCAATAGATTTGGGGGAAAATGTATATTTGCTCTCTTGCCAAAAGTTACACTTGGAGATAGGGCTGGGCGATATCTGGTAGAGGTGCTGGTAGGCAGATTTTGTTACTTTTAGACAGGCTAGCTGTCTACCTCTGCTTCCAGTCGTTGTGCTAAGCTAACTGCCTTCACAGTACCTGCATCATTCAGTTGTATCAATCTAACTCTCGGCAAGAAAGCAGAGCGTTTTCCCCAATATAGCAAACTATTTCTCGAACATCCTAAATATAAACACAGCAGCCCATTAGACAACGATTTACAATGAAAAAAAAAAAAAGTGCTTTGGTCAAAATAACTGAGTAAATGATACAATACATAAACTCAATACAGACAATAAAGTGCCATGCAACAAAACTGGTCAGTGGTCCTGTCACAAATAAATACCAGTGCAGAAAACCTACAATAGCAACAATAAATAAACTTCTCCATCATGGTTCTATACGCACAAGGGGTTATAAAATAAAAAAAGAAGCAGATAACGAGAAGGACGTGGGTTCTCTCTCCTGATAATGGATTAATCTAGCCAACAAACTCAGTTTTCTTGGAATCGGTTAAAGAAATAACGACACAGGAACAACAACATACCATTTTGTCCAAACAAATCCCTCGTGCTACTTCAACGTTAAAATGACTGATCTGTTTGCTATCTAAAACATATGCAGTGAAACAAATACTCTATGCTGTAGAGCACCAAGCCAATCCAAACTGAGGTAATGTACAATATATGATGGTTGTATGGAGCGATCATCCCTGCACTTTACACAACTCTACAAAGCGTCAATTTCCCCCTCACCCGATGGCGTTAATTAGAAATAAACAAATGGCTGATTTAGAACTGGGACTTATTTTCAGTTATTATGAATAAAGGAGGGACTGACCACATACTAACTCTCTACAGGGAAATGGTAGTCTTACAGATGACAGATTTCTACATGAAAGCTGATAAAAACGAGTCCCAACGCTCAGCAGGGGTAAGTGTATTAACAGGTTTGGGTGGTTAGTTTGTCTTATGTTTCTGCTAAAGGTCAGGAGGGAGCACACCATGCAGGGTTTTAAGGTGGCGATTTAAAAAAGAGAGAAAAGACAGTTTTGTTGGTTTTAGGGATGAGCGATCGAGTGATGTTTGGGAGTGGGACAGTCGTCATACAGAGGGTTATTTAAGTGGTTTATGTATAAGTTTGTTTATATGGTCTATGTTCATTAGAGCAGGATGCTGAGTTGAGCCTTTAGATTGTATTGTTTTGTATGTTTGTTTGTTGTTTTCCACCAGGCCGGTTCACCTCTCACATCCTCATAGCAGACGGGACCGACTGGACCGACTTTCTCCGGGAGAGCTTTGACCTGAGGAGAGAGAGGGGGGAAGAGAGGGGAAGTAAGACCAAAACAATTAAAATGTACCTTGTAAAGAAAGCAGTTGTGGCAATTTCCCATCAAGTTTTCTGAAAGACAAAATAACTTGGCAGTATTTGTAGAGAAAATAGAGACAATATTCTGAGTTATTTGAGGTAAGATCATTGTCTATAGTTATAGTTGTTTGTTTGATTTGTTGATTCTCAGTTGTGTGGACTAATTTAAAATGTTTGGATATAGAGCTGACCTGCGGTTCACGGACTAAAAGACAATGTAGGTCATTGGTTTGAAATCTGCAGGTCGGGACGCCTCAAGAGAGAGGGGAATTAAAATATTTGAGGCCACCAGATATTTCTGCTAAACAATATTATTTGTTTTTCTGACTTTGTTTCTGTTCTTGTGAAGGATACTGGAACAGTTCAACTCTATAGGCCTCTTTCAAATGAAACAACTTGATTAAAGTGCTCAGACCTCATGTCCACACAGAAACCATAATGAGGGGTCACAGGTTCACACTACTTTGTCTTAAGGGGTCACAAGACAAAAAGGTTGGGAAGCGCTGATCCGGGTTATGTTAATTGTTTGGCATGTTCACAGTAATTACTAACTATAGGAAAGTGTTACCGCAGTTCTATTTCATATGTGTAAGATTAACATAATAGCTGTGTTAAACAGTTTTTCATGATGTTTTAGGGGGATTTTCTCTTTACATTCTCTCCACCACTCACCTGATGGTGCCGGCTAGCAGAGGGTTAAAAGCGTACAGCCAGTCGTGCATCTCTTTGTCATTGGTGGCCTGCAGCAGTATTCCACGATGCTCAGTGCATACAGCAAACGTGTTGGGTGTCTGTAGACATGAGGTTACTTCAGGTCGTTCAGGTTCAGTGTGTTACTATTTATTAATTCATCTAAAACTGTGTTTTACTATCGAACTGAAGCTCGGTCGTACCCGCAGTAAGGTCTGTTTGTCCTCACTGTATTCCACCTTCGCAGATGACAGGTTGATGACAGCTCTCTCCACGCTGTCCCTCTCGCTGCGGTACAGGTAGACGTAGGGCCTGCGCACCACCACGTAACGCTTCATCCAGCCGCTGGTGTGGGGCTCCAGGAAGTGCAGGTAACCCTTCTTTGACACAATGGGGCTGCACACGATGAAATAAATATTAATGTTAAGACAAAATCAATACAACTTTTCTTAAAGGATGCTTGTTCCCCAAATAAAAACAATAGTGTTTGCCATTTACAAGTAAAAGGTTAGCTTTCTCCACAGTGATTCAAAATCAAGTATTGTGTGCGTGGTCTGACCTGACACGGATCTCCTGTATGTCAGGAACAAAGGTGCATCCTCTGAGAGCTTTCTTTCTGTCCACGGGGCTGTACGGGTCCAGATCTGGTGTGGACGCTCCTGAACTGGGTTCAGTGTGTCTACACAACATAAACAAGATTTTCTTAATGTGACAAAAGGAACACGGTTTCATTCAAAGCACTATGTCTCAGCCTGTAAATCTGACTTTAAAAACATATTCTTCTTATTAATTCACTACAAAAAAAAAATGTTACAATGTCTTAGCTATGAGTGAATGGAGTATTTTTATTTTATTCTACTTTATACTTCCACTCCACTACATTTCAATTAATTCACAGCTGTATATACTGGTTTCTTTGCAGATTAAGATTTGTAATACAAAACCTAACCAGTTTATAGAATATGATATATTATCAGAGATTAAACTACCCAATTGTTCTGGTCATACTTCTATACTCTTACTTTAAGTAAGATTTTTGAATGCAGGACCTCAGACCAGTATTTGTTACATTGGGATATTTCTACTTTTACTGAAGTAAATCGTTTGAATACTTCTTTCACCACTGAAAGATTTTATTGCAAATGTTAGTTGCATAATGATATCACCAAGTGAAATATTTAGCATATGAAAAGCTAAATTGAATACACCTATGAGGGTAACCTACTTTTCCTGGACAAAAATCTCCAGCGGCAGCAAAAACAATGTTTGTTATTTTAAATAAATGTAGGAAAATTTTGGTGCACAGCAAAGAAAAAATGTCTACTGCATCACCAAAGAAGTCACTGTAATCAAAGGACATTTGCAGATTATCACTTGATTACAACTGACACTAAATGTTTCTTGAAACACAACATTTACTTTATTTATCTTCTCAGGCACAGTGTAGCAAAGTATCTAAAACAGGACAGACCAATAGTATTAAACTGATACTGCGACGAGTAACTGCACGTATTCACATACCTAATGTCATAATTTCCCTCGACCAGTGAGGGGCAGGTAGAGGACGGAGTGAGCGTGCTCAGTCCAGACGAGGAGTTGCTCATTAGCGACGCAGACATCTCAGAAAGCTAAAACACGCACACACAACCACACACACAGCAACACGTTCACAACAAATCACGCATGGAGAAGCACACACACACACACACACGCACATGACAAAAGGGACAAACACAGGTACAGACAAAACATACCAGCAAACAATTAAGCACAAACAACACAGACGTGCATTCAGAAAACAATCCAATCAGAATATTTGTCATTTTCTTGCATTGTATTGTAAAAACCATCTCTTTACTATTGTAATTCTCATTACGTAAGAGCCCCTTTGCTGATTAACATGTTAGAGAGGACATGCAGGAGAAGCATCAGGTTAGTGGAAGCCTTGCAGAGACTTAAGGGGGGGGGGGGGCAGTGAGGGATGAGTCCGAGGGGAAATGTTAAATCATAGGTATGAGTTATGGATGCATGGCTTTAAATCTGCAGTAAACCTGAGTCGATATTATCTTGAAAAAATTGTTTCTTGTTGAAGCTGAAGAAATGATTATTTGTGGAGAATATTTAACCCCAGTCTACTGAATGATTATAAAGACATAAGACACAAGGTTAAGACAACAGAGTGATTTGGAAATAGATGAGATAAGGAAGAAAGAAAGAAAAATAAAGGAATCTGTACAGAAAAAGGACTGAATAAGGAGTGAATGGAATGGCAGAGAGTGGTTGAAGGGCGGGGCTTAAATATTTTGTGAGGGTACAGCGGTAAACGCTAAAGGTTCAGAAGGATTAACGGGCCGGGTCAGAGGGCCTAGGCTGGGGCTCACCTTGCTCTCACTGGCACTGCTGCTCACCTGGCTGTACTCCCTGTTGAAGGTGTGCATTAGCAGACGCAGACACTGGAAAGGAAAAAAGTGAAAACACAGATGATGTTGAATGAAAACTGTAACTGATTGAAAAAAAATCAAGTGAAAAAAGTTGACTGGTGGCCCCGGGGAGCAGCAGTCACCTTGGCAGCCAGCTCCCTCTGCCTCTGGTTGGGGCTGTCGAGGGCAGGGCTGCTGCCGGGACTGTGGCTGAGGACGGGACTCTTTGCAAAATCGCTGATGTCGCTGCTCTTGTAGAGCGCATCCTGTCCCGCCAGCAGAGTCGCCTCCAGCTTCTCCCTCAGCAGCAGGTAGTGCCTGGTCTTCTCCACCTAAAAACACGAGCGCATACAGACTTCAACGGTTGTGGTACGGAAAGGCTCGCAGGGCGTTTGACTGGGACTGGCGACATTTCAAGTACTGTAGATTCAAACGAAGAGAACTGTTCAGACAATATTGATATTGGGCTGTGCAGTTGCAGTCATTCTTCATTTGTAATCTAAAACACCTGGTTTGAATAAATGTTCACACGGTTGGGGTGATTTGAAAGGTGAGATATGTCATCACCTAATCCAGCCATCGTTAACCTCATTCCTGTCCAGTGGAAACCCTGTATCTTCAAGTTTGGTGATGTTGGATTTGAGATAAAATGAAAGATTAAGAAAAATGTTCTACTTCTTGGGTTCAATTAACCATTAAAAAACCTAGTGGACCACCTAAAGAGTGTATTACCACAAAGCTGTGAAAAGGGTTTAGATGGACTTTGTGAGGCTCAATCCAAATATAATAAGCTGCACTTGTTCCAGTGACAATATAATGTATCTTGTCTAGATGTCATCTTACTAACAAACCTATTCAGTCAACACACTGACCTCCTGCAGTAAACTGAGTTTCTCCAGCTCCCACTGGTGGTCCAGGATGAGGCTGTCGCTGCGAGGCCTCCATCCAGCCAGGTTCTCCTCTCCTCGGACGTACGCCACCGAGGTGTCCAGCACACGCCTGCGACGACGCTGCATGCCTGAAGAAAAAGATGTTCTGTGAGTATTTTAAACCCAAATACAAACACTAGTTGAAAAGGAAATGCTATCGTAATTCTTGCTGATTATTTTTCTTTGATTTCGGTCTCACCTGGACTTCCATTGTCCGCCACATGGCAAAGAGTGGCTTCATAGACGCCAGTGACACGGTTACTAAGAAGAAGAGAGACGGAATTCATTTAACTGCCAATTTCATTGAGCGCCTTTCTTAGATTGAGAGATCCAGAGTCCAGAATAAGTGTAAGATTCAGACTGTGTCCATAAATCGGTACCTCTCAGAGGGCCGGAGGCAGCCGGTGCTGAAGAGGTTTCTGATGGAGCGAGAGGCCGGCAGCTTCGCATCACGGGAGTAAAACACCATGCAGAAATCTTTGGTGATCACTGTTGGCTGAGTGCAGTTCTCCATCTAAATATAAGACAGCAACCAGAAGAGTCTGGTTATAATTTGGCTCTTGGTTTTAAACAAGTATTTATGCTCAGCGTTGACGGAACGTTTTAGTCGACAGTCTTTGTACCTCTAGATAAGCAGAGAGGGTGATGTAGATCTTCTCCCCATAGGGAGTGACTCTGTTCAGAAGCAGAGAGTTGTGCATGGAGCTGTCCCATGCTGCCTCAAATCGGTAGAAAGTTCTGCAATGTCAAAAACATACATTTATTTGCATATTTAAAAAAAAAAGTGTAAAGCTCATGAAAAGCCTGTCAGAAATTCGCCATTTTGTTATCGGAAACAATAATTGATGAAAAAGATTTTTTTAAATGATTGTCATTTATACCTATCATCAACTCCCAAGGAGACCCTGGTGTTAGCAAAGGATGAAGAGAAACAGGACACGAGTTAGAAACTTTTAACTGCAGCTGTTAAAAGTTTGAACTCAGCAAACCATACTGATCCATGCAAACGGAAAAACGCATTGAAGCCAAAACAGTATTTTATTATAAAAGGCACATTGAAGCAATGTTAAAAATACTAACCAAAGTAACTGATCTGACTTTATGTTACAGCTGAGTTAATTAATTCATAGAGGTAACTGTTATGGAATATCAAACAGCAAATACACAGAGAGAGAAAAAAGAAACAGTTAAAGATCAGTCTAAAATGTATACTTGTCGTTGTGTTTTGGCCAGAAGTATCCAGAAGACAGAATGTTGAGGGACAGGATGTTGGGGTCTATGATGGTCTCATCAGCCTCTGGTGTGTTTCGAATACGGCCTGAAGTCAAACAAGTCATGTTGGGATCAATCCGGTTTGAAAAACTGAACATTTAAAGATTTCTTCCTACTAGAATCTAACCAACTCGGCCAAACATGTTTTTAAATTGTCCTTGTCACTCACCAATAACCAGCTCCTTCACCTCTTTCCACTCAATATCATTTCCTGTTTCATGAGCGATGGTAACTGTGATCCTCCTCTGGATGCCCTGTAGAGTCAGGAGAAGATAAACCAGTTTTGTACTGGTTTAGTTCCAGTTGGGAAGACAAAAAAAAACATTCCAGGCTAAAATGGCTAAAATCCAGGCTTGAATCTTCCCAGGTATTTAAACTTTAACACTGCTATTAAAACAAGTTCTCTCCCAGATGTTTGGATGACAGATACAGGAACAAGACAATCTGGAAAATGATTTATCCAAAGCTCATGATATTCAACACTCTCTATGGAGTATATAAATATGAAACTGGTGATTTGGTGTGACATGTCAGACCTGATGTAAGAGGAACGTGCCGTGGCAGGGCATCCCACCTCTGTGGTCAACAACAGCTGGGATGTAGCTATAGCAAAGAAAAGAAAAAAATCAATGTGTTAAATGTTAGTACTCAACTGTTTTAACAGAAATGATAATATTCACTGCAGAATCTGAATACATAGTATTTTTCTTGAACACAGCATGATCTCATGTTTCTTGCTTTATGGAAGTGAAGTGGAAACACAGCCATAAAGATGCAACTTACTCTCCGTTAGCCTCCAGCTCACAGATCTCAAAGAAGGCCATGAGGTCGTATTTGGCGTGACAAGGCCCTGCGGTGGAGCGAGTCAGAGTGCTGAGCTTTGTGGCCGGCACTGGAGGAACAAAGAGAGAGCAGATTAATGTGCGAGACTGAGTAAACCAGCCTGTACTAACTAAACTGCAGTGAATATCAAATTCAGGAAAATAGAGCAGATCGCGGAGATCATATCGTTAATAAATAAAAGCTTTTGAGGCACATTAAATGAGACACATTAAATGTCACTGCTGACCTGGTTTGGATAAGGGCATCACCCGGGGGAACTGCCTCCTGGAAGGTCGCAGCTGACTAAAAAGACAAGTCAAAGGAAACCAAACATGAGGAAACTTTCTTTCCATCTAAAAATATCGCCTCACAACCAGTCATCGGCTGGAAATTAAAGGTTCCTGACCTGATCAGGTCTTTGCAGAGCGGAGGGAAAGGCTGTTTCTGATAGTGACCAAACACCTCGAAGACGATGGGCTGAGTCTTGATGTACTCCACGAAGGACTTTGTCACCTCCACTGTGATCTGTCAGAGAAGGGAGAGAATACAACTCAAACAGCCTTCAGAAAACTATTTGTAAATCAGAAATATTTTCTAATAATAGGTGTGAATGTTATGTTCACTGTTTACATTTTGAACATGGTAGAAGCCCAGCGGAGGTCCTCTGCCCGTGTTCTTCAGCGGCTCAGTGGAGAAAGCTTCGTCATGGCGGTGGATGAAGCTAAAAAAAGTGAAAAGCCGTTATGTAAGACTGACCTCCCTTTGCTCTCCCTGCACAGCATGTCAACCAAACGCATCAGGCTGACCACCTCACATACTGGTCATTTTGATAATTGCCACGAACCACAAACATTCAATCATTGAACATTTGTGTTCATTTCATTATTGATTGATTTCATTCTTGTGCAGCATCTGCAACTACAACTTGGTGATTCAAATCTAAAGAACTCATTGTTTTGGCATCTTTTTGAGATAATTTTTCTGCAGATTATTTAGTGCCAAAACAATGTGATATGAGCTTTAACAACAATGCTTCTAAGAGGTGTAAATGTGCATGCATAATTATATGATCTATTGTTTACAGAAATGGATTCTGACAAAAAACAAGAGGCATTAAGTAAGAAATGTGTAGCAGATAGACAATATTATTAACAGGACTTTGGTGGAGACGTTCTTGAAACTCACTTGAACTGGCAGAAGATGTCGGCGTACTCGGCTGAGATGCTGGAGGCCTGTAAGACGGTAACTCTGAAGGTGAAGGTGCTGCCGATCTTCAGATGGGACAGAGCTTTCTCCGGGGAGAGGTCCAGAGGAAGATCCAGATCCCGACCTGAGCTCTTTACTGGGCTGCGGGGAGCCTCTATGATGGTTACAAGAAAACACACGTGTCTGGGATTAAAACTTTTTAGATACATTTACTTCCAATTAAAACATATATTTCAGCTCTGGTGTACCATGAACATTAGTGGGGTAAACCTCACCTGGACAGGTGTTGTTGTTGACTTCATCGGCAGAGATTCCTATCTCTGCGCTCGGTCCTTCGCCCTCCACGATTCGCAGCTCCTCGGAGGAGGAGTTGATGGGGGACAGAACACCAGGACACAACTCAGTCTGGAACTGGAACAAGATGGAAAACAATCAGCCTGGATCCCATTTACACCGAACATTTACATTCAGAAAGAAATTCAAATTCCAACTCTCTTTTTTTTTTAAAACACTTGTGCTTAAATTATATTTGACTTTTATTGGTTGCACAGGACACATTCAGAGAAGACCAGTACTAATCACCATCCGATGAGTACCTTCTCAAACTGTTTATCTTCAAAGGAGATCTTGGCAGTGCCTGACTGCCTCACACCAGAGCCATAATCAGGGGCCTCCTCATCAGCTGAATGGGGACAGAACAGAGAGATAAGATGTTATATTATGATTTCTTGATACAAAAGAACAGCTACAACAACATGTTCAACAGCATCCGACTGTGACAAGACTGATATTCAACCTCTATTTGTACCTGAGATGGCCTGCACAGCCACTCTGAGGAAGCCTTTCACCTCTCCTTTCTCACTGACGATGGCCACGCGATGTACCAGAGGCACCGGGTACAGCAGGTTGCTCAGGTACACAAAAGCCCTGAGGAGAAGGTAGGAAGTGATGATTTATTGCACAATAAAAGAAAGAGCAGAGTTTTGAAACAATACAGCATCCAGGTGGGAGGGAGGTGACGTACCTGCCGACAAGACGGAACCAGGGGAAGCGGTCGTAGAAGGGGTCGCCTCCGGTCAGAGCGTGGTCACAGTCCTCCACAGCACTGCTGGGGAGCTCTGCAGCACGATCGTACATTTCCCTCATCAGGTCCAGCCTCTGCCTGCAGGGGGCAGCATGAAAAGAAAAAGATAAATGAATAGAGTAAAACAGGATTTAAAGACAGAGATGAAATACAAACAGATATTATAGAAGACACCATTAGAGAGTGGTTAGTATTCTTCTTTAATAGAATGCATGTATCAACAGCCACCGTTTGTATTTTAGTTTCTTTCTGTATTATATTATATTATATAAATCAGCATCAGATGATAAGGATGTGACATTTCCATGATAATGTATTCCATAATGTATTTCATGATGGGTGAATAAACAGACCTTGACCGTGGAATGAGCTTTTAACCCTGTAATTACTTTTTATTTGATGACAAAACCACTGTACCTGAGTTTCTCTAGAGTCCAGTAATGTGTGGCTCCGTTCTTCTGATCTTGCACTTCAACGGCGACAATGGTTCGGGGGAAAGGTCGTCTCTCCCTCTCTTTGGCAATGCTCGGGGGCAGCAGGTCGGGGGGCAGGGGAGAGTATAGAGTGTCTGTCAACAAGACGAACTGGAACTGAACCTGTGGCCGACATGAGACATAAAACATGAGTGACTGCTGCTGGTTTATATGCTCCTGCATCGTATCATCGTATCGTGTCGTTACACGTGCAAAATAAATTCCACGCCTTTTATCACCACAACAAAGAAGAAGAGTGATATGGGAATGTTTGTCTTCATTAAACAACACCATTTCTACAAGCAGTGGGCGACATGAGATGCCATCCCCTTTGTCAGCAAAATGTTTTTCTGCTTATGGAAAATCAAAACCTGAGTGAGACCTGAAGCAGTAGAGTTTCATTTTGGCTGAATAAAATGCTTCGTCATATGCACCTTTCATTAGATGGATGACTGGACAGAGCTCACATTTAATATGCAGCACTGTGTGTTATATTGTGATGACTCACTGGGCTAAATCATTTGGGTAAATCCAGAATGGCCACTGGCACTTAATAACATGCAGTCTGCCTCTAGCATCACCAGCATCACATTATGCCATATTTGCACTCTGCAGTCTGTTTTATACAGTAAAATGTATAAAATAAGAATGGCACATGACACATGACATATCAGATCTCACAGGGCTGAATAAGGACAATGTTTTACAGTAACAAACATCCCACCTTTTTCTTTAGCTCCACACTTATGGCATTGGCCTCTTTGAGGAAGATGGCGTTGCCCCAAAGCAGATCCCTGAGAGAGGTGAACTGGTAGAAACGCCACTTCCTGAAAGCCCACAGAGCCAACTCAGTCTCACGTGGCGTCCACGGCACTGAGGGGGAAAGGCACATGATATGTGAGTACATTCTGGCCAGATAAAAGCCTGATACAGAGATGATTGTTTTGATGAGTCAGTTAAAAAGTGACAGTATCACCTTCCTCTTCGGGTTCCTCTTCTTCCTCAGGAGACTCCAGGTACCGGGAGTCCACTTGTTTCTGAAGAGCCTCCAGTTTACTCTCATAGTCCTGAAAGAAAACACATGATTCAGATTAAAAACTGCTATTTCTTTTCATCAGGCACCTTAAATGGTAAATCTAAAATAAAATGTCAAATAAACAATAAACCATATTTCTATTCACTCACCAGTCTCTGTTGTTCCAGCAGGTTACTGGCTTCTTCTCTTTCTTTGCGGTACTGATCTTCGAGCTCCTGAAGCCTGAAAGAGATTCAAAACTCTATGCTAGAAAGGTAACATAATTAAATGCAATTAAATGATGATGTGTTCTCCATGCACCTCTGCTCCATCTCCTGCTTCATGTCGATGCCCTGCTTCTCCAGCAGCTCTCTCTGAGCGAAGGCCCAGTCGACGGGCTCAACCGGCGTCTCAGCGCACGGCGTCTTCTCTCGCTCCAGACGAGCCTGCTCCGGGTCGGTGAAGCGAAACACGTGGCTCTTTCCCATGATGATGCGGTTCCCTGAAAAGTGCACAGGAAAACACGAGAGTTTTAGCATTAACAAAAAAAAGACATTAATTACAGATTAGACCTCTGTTGTCATACTAAAGCTTTCCTTATTTCCAAACACAAAAAATGTGACACAGACTTATCTCTTCCTCCTGATACATTTTTTTCTGTTTACTCTCTTGGTACAGTTACTTTGTTTTACATCTTTTGTAACAAAATAATATGAACCTTCTCACGTACCAGATCGCAGCACAGTGGGAGAGCTAACTCGCTTCCCGTTGACGTACGTCTCTGACCCCTCACATGGCTCCAGGATGACACATCCTGTTCAAGAGAAGATTATAGAACTATTACAACAAAGACTTTGACATATATACAATATGGATGTCTTCATCTTCAATATGTATTTACATGTTACAACATTTATTCAACATTGTAATCTTAAGAGAGAGCAGCCAGCCTCTACCTTCTCCCATAGGACTCGTGGTGCTGCTGAAGGTGCAGTGTTCATCTCTGATAAAATGGCCGCTGAGAACAATGTCTTGGCGAGACTTGGCATCTTCACGGCCAACCCTGAGGGGAGATAAGGTGAAACAATTGAGACAAATTCACAGAAACAGCACAGTTTCTGGATTAAATCTCAAAAATTGAAAATGTATATATTTTTTAAAACCTACTTGGTGATGCCGTCTTTGATATAATACAGCAGACACTCTGACATCAGCGGGTCTTCGTTCAGATTCACCAGATGAGGCGTCTGAAAGGGAAATAATGACAAATATGTTTTAGTGTTTGTGTGTTTGTACAGATGCTGTAAATGTATCAAACTACTGCGCAACAGTGACGAGCCTGGTACCTTTTTCGGGGAGAAGACGCCCAAAGTTCCTCCATCTTCTCTCATGGCAACACCCATTTCAGCCAGCAGGGCCTCTCTACAGGAAGCAATCACAAGCTCGGCTAAAAATATGGTGTATTTATACATTCTAAGTAGTCTGGCAATCCAACAACACAGCATATCCTTTAAGACCGTATACGCCCATATTCTGCTCAAGGGTCCATTCATCAAAGGTAGTCCAATACCAGCAGGAATATCTAAAGCACAATTTGGTAAAGCATTGACGGGCTCCACCACTGTAGCTTGAATTATTCTTCATCACTTGAAGAGCAGACCAGACTTTACTGACTGTGTTATGCTGATGAAGGACAATGCTTCCTTTGAATAGATGATACGCTAGGTTATTAATAGCAAAGGAACATTTTTATAAGGTCTGTAATTTTAGGGGCGACTGTGTTTCAGAAGGTAGAGCATCGGTGTGTGAATGGGAGTGGATGCTTAGATAGTCCTGATGGGCAGGTGGCATCTTGCATGGTAGCTCCCGTCATCAGTGTATGAATGGGTGTCAATGGTTGAACGACATGTAGTGTCGGAAGACTAGAAAGGCAAGTCCATTTACCATGTAATTGATTAATGTAGGTTATAAATACACATTTCTATAGGGGAGAGCAATCTGATATGAATTATGCATGAATATGTTTGACGAACCTCTCCATACGGATGGCCTCGGTACGCCGCAGCTTCTCTTCCCAAGTCTCATTGAGCTCTGCGATGATTTTCTCGGTTTCCTGTTGGCAAAATTAAGACAGAGATCTAAAAATATCTCCGTCCACAAGCCCATATCTAATCTACCATTTCCTGAACAATTTCAGCATCACCCTTCTTACCTTGAGCCTCTCGATGGCCTCTTCACTGGCCGGGCTGAAGATGCGGTCATGGAGGTTGCTGATGGTCCCGATGCGATTGGACAGGACCGAGAGCGAGGGGGAGGGACTCATTCCTGTCATGGCATTGGACACTGCGGAGAGATCACCCCCTTGATTGACAGCCTGGCGATTATTCACAAAGTTCTTGTAATCGCACAGGTCTGCCAGAGAGAGAGGCGTTGCATGGAAGTGAGCCAGGAAGGAAGGAAGGAAGGAAGTACAGAAGGACAGAAGGACAGAAGGACGGAAGGACGGAGCAGACGCCGGGTAATTAAGGAGAGACATCAGGGATTGAGAGGTACACGCAGATAAAAAGGAAATAAATAGGGTAGGGAAGGAGTACAAAAAAAAGAAGAGAAAGCTCAAATAATGGATCAAAGAAGCAGACGTCATTTCCCCAAAGCCATCGCAGACAGAGAGGAAAGAGAAACTCAAACTGATAGAGCACAAAATGCCAAATAAACTGAAAGTTAGAGACCAGAAGCTTTTTTTTTTTTATCTCCGACACACTCGACAAGCTCGCAAGCATGAGATAGTCAAGAGAAATAAAAGAAAAAATATATACATGACAATATGAACAAATACAGCCTGAGTTTTTTTTTCATATGTTTTCCATGTCTTAATGTGTTCAAAGAGTTCAGCACAGCCTTTGGTAGCACAGCTCTCGGAGATGCAGGCCTCTAAGCACCTGACTCACAGCTTCAATTAGCTCCACACACAGAGAACCAGGATGCAAAAAAAGGGAGTTCGTCAGCAATCTAAAATGGCGTCCTCCCAGTCAGTGCTTTCTTCCATCATCACTAGTCTCGTGAAACAAAATCCTTGGACTCTGTCTGCTTTTCTTTTCTTTTTTTCAGATGCAAAGAGTCTGGCTATTCAGATTCTTAATGAACGGCTACAGGATCACAGAGCAAAGTTTCTCAGAAATCCCAGCCAATTTTAAATTGTGCTACGAGGATGAAAGTATTAAACGGCTGGACACCCCAGATTAAATGAGAGAGAAAAAATCATGTATTACCATGAAAACTACAACAAATGGAAAGAAAAAAGGAGGCCATTTTGCAGAATTCCTGAGAAAAGACTGACTTAATACAGCAACCATAGATTATTATTGTGTTGCTCTAAAGAATCAAGTAGGATTTGAATATATTTCACTTAATTCATGTCATGTCTGACTTCACATATAGTCTCTTGGCCTTATTAGTTAGGTCTCTGGTGTGGTGGAGGAGGAAGGACGGCTCAGGATTCATTTCTATTAGTTGCAAAGCGCAGGCTTGCTCGAGTTATACACACATTTCAAACCAGCGACGACCGGACCGTTGCAGCGATACGCTGATAGGACAGAGGAGAGAAGAAAATGAGTGTGAGAGACACCCACACTCTTCGTCTCCCACAAGTCTAACTGTCATCCTCTGTCTTACATGTACAGTCGGAAAAAAACTGCACAATGAGTCTAGATTCAGGTTTGTGTGTGTGTGCCTGTATAAGTGCATTTTCTTTGAGTGAGCGTTTCTCTGTGCGACACTCACTCTCTATGATGTCTCCCAGGCCCTGTGAAAACAGCAGGTCTCTGAGGCGAGCCACCTCCTCTTTCAGCTCACGCACCAGACGGTTGTTGGGGTCCTCGTTGATCACAGCGTTACAGCGGATCTGTTTGGCCCGATCAGCGTACCTAAAGGGACAGAGGTCATCCACGTCAAGAAGACATTTAGCTATAAACCATGATTCCTCAGCCTCTCAATACTGAATTACATTGATCAACTAATGACAATATGGGCCTATAGTGAGAAGGAAGCTACTGTAAGTTAGGACCGCACAACTATTCCAATATTAATTGCGATCACAATTTTGGACTTCCCAAAATTAGCTGCAGTCCGGTGAAGACAAAGCTTATTTGTACGATTTGTTAATCAGCAGGAATGTAGCAGTGCGCTGTTGATTTAATTTGGGGTAAAAAGTTTTGGTTGAATTTGATTTTGTTTCTAGGAGATGCCCGTGAATACGGACCCGTCTTATTTTGATGCAGAGATCTGTACATAAGCAGGAGTGTAGTACAACATGGAAGTGAAAGCAGTGCTCTGTTTAGCAGGCATCTGTACAGGCACACAAATAATACAACACTACAAAGCTAATAATATGTGTTCAGAAAATGCTCAGTACATCTCTTCTACGGGTTGAACATGTAGTATAAGTGTGACATCATCTTCAAAACGCTATTCCTAGGCACAAACGTCCGATTTAATGATCTTGAAAAAGAGAGGTTATATACATTTTACTCACCGGAGGGTACTGAGAGTCTCATCGTAGTTAATGTCCGCAGGGCTGAGGGCAGCCACCATGGCTGTACGAGAGTTTCCTCCTAGAAGACAGAAAGTAAGACACTAGGTAAACTGACAGAGAAAGTGTGTTTTATTTGGGTAAAAACTAAGGTTTATCATCATGTGTGTATACCCAGGTTCTCCCTCAGTAGCCAAGTCAGAACTGAGTCTCTGTAGGGAATGAAACTCTCCACCTTCTTCTTTTTCTTGTTCTGTACACAAAATAAGCACAATTTATCTGTAAATATTCTTTAAATATTGTAGGCTATACATTTCATTTGAAGTTTCAAATGTGTTGGCATTACTGACCTTGTTTGGTACTGACTCCTGATAGTTGGAAGAGAAATGGCAGCGTTTGTCATTCAGACAACATGAAATAAAAATAATTTGTCACAGTATATTCTTTCACAAGTGTGAAAAAAACATACCTGTTCAGCCAGAGCAGAAATAACTTTCCCCAGCGTAGTCAGAGATTTGTTGATGTTTGCTCCTTCCTGCAAATAATAGAGTAATATTATTGAGTATTTGTCCATCTATTCATATATTTTATGCATTCTTTATATTGGAAATACCGCGTTCAAAGAGTCATTATTAAATTGAAAACGACCTAAAAACAGTATCCCCCTCTCACCTTAAGCCTGGTTCCTTTAGCTCCGGTTGAGTCGGCTCTCTCGCTGCCAGCCAGGTCCACCAGGCTGATCTTGCTGACCTGTGATGATACAAAAGATCAAACATCCACCTCAGCGAACATATTTCACCTGGAACTGCACGGGGAGAACTGGCAGTAAAGTGTTATCGATCAATTCAACAACACGTTCCTCAGATAACCACACCGCAGACGGCCTCCACTCAGGTCATAAAAGGCAATAAAATATGTTCTGCCTCGTAGCATCTCTTCTGATGCTTCCGTGGTGAAACGAGAATAATAAAACTATTCCACTTATTGATTTGTTTGTCTGAGAAGCAGAAAAACATCAGTCTGACTGGGTGATTTCTAAGGCAAGAGCTTTTTGTCCGAACCTTTTCTAAGGTATTCTCCGAATCCATGTCGTGTTTTTTTTGCGTGAAGATGATGTTGAAGACGGCGTGGGAGCGGCTGCTGGTTTCATTCATGTTGGTAGCAGCCACAGTCCTGCAAAAATGGAAAAATGCTGTGTTAGGTGCATATTATTGACTCAAACATGATCTGCTCCATCCGTCATTTGTTCCAGTCATTGAATCATTTACAAAAACATCCAAATTCCTCATCCGCGTATCTTCTCCATCCACCGACTCACACAAACATCTAAGGAGTCCGTCACTGTCATTCAGTCCCGCTCTGATTACCTGGCCTTGTTTCCAGACTCCATCAGGTCCTGGATGTCGTTGAAATTGGTGACGGCTAGTTTGGACAGATCCTCAACATAGGGTCCCATCAGAGGGTGCTCTCGGACACGCAGGTTTCCTTTGTTCTTGGGATTCAGCAGGTCGCGCACACGCTCACAGTAGATCTCCATGTAACTCACCTGGAAGCAGGCACAGAGTTTTTAAATGTTTTTACGAGTCATTAAGCGGTTATCATTACTACTTGGTAGCTCCACGGTCGAATAAAAGATTAAAAATCTAGAGAATTCTGATGCAACGAATATAATACCAGCTGCCCTTCAACAATAATTGTAATGTTTTCCCTTAATTTATCTGAAACAGTAAAATGCACGCCCCAGACCTTTGTCATTCAGTATACGTTCAGTGGGAAATAGAACACAAAACACAACAGATAGACGTCACTCACCTCCACTGAGTAAGACATGTTGTTGTCGCTATTGCTGCCATGGATCTTGGTGAAAAGGTCTTCACACAGCTATAAAAGAGAGAGTAATTGATGTGGTAAAGGTTGCATTGTTGATTATTTGTATTGTTTTCACAGTGATAAAAGAGAATTGGATTGTGTGTTTAATTATTGGTCAGAACTGTATTCTGTTTTACCAGAGGTATAATTCCCTGCTGGTCCTGCTCCTGTCGTCCCATCATGGTGTAGCTCTTGCCCGATCCTGTCTGGCCATATGCAAATATGCACACGTTGTAGCCTTCAAAAGCGTGAAGCAGCATCTCCTCTCCGATGTCCTTGTACACCTGCTTCTGGGAGTGAAAGCTGATGTCATCGGGCTGCAGAGAGAGAGAGAGAAAGAGAGAAGATGAGAGAGACTTTATTTTTCACAGCTTGAAAATCAAAAAGACAATCCTGTTTCTTCCAACATTAGGGTAAATGCTAACGTTTGAATCAATATATTATCTCATATCAATTATTAGGGGCTTGATCTAGGACAAATCCTTCATTTTCTTATCTGACTAGTAGTACATGTATTTATAAAACTGACGCAGTAAAACTCACCGTGGTGTGTGACCAGTAAGAATAGTCAAAGTTGAAACTCTTGTTCTCTTTCGGCTGTTTGGGGTTCAGGATCGCTAAAACAGAGTAAAATAGAAGCATCAGAAACTGAGTCACCCTACTTACCTGCATAGTCCTTCACATCAGTTCACTTACTGTCAGTTTCAGCAAACTGGGAAAAAAACATTTATTTTAATACGACACATTCTCTCTCTCACACCATTTGTCTCGTTGCCCCTTATTTATTGATTGGATTATTTGTTAAGGCACTTCCACATTGGCTTCACTTTTCAGACGAGGAGGTCACCTCCTGCCTCCAAAAGGTGTCAAGTTCTCAAAAACAACACCAGAAAAAATCCCATTCTGGTGTCTAGAAAGAAAATACTGTAACGTTTTCTCTTGATTGGAAACAACAATGAGAATATTGTGAGCAGAAGACTCTCATTTGAAATCTGCATTCAGTGTCCAAACGTTGAGAAGTGAGAGAAAGTTGTAGAAAGATCCAGAATTCATTAAGAGTCAAGTTGTGATTAATGCACTGTTGATAGAAATGCATCAAATCAATAGAGAGAGAATGCATTTTTCTTTTATGTGCATTTGGAAAAAACTGAACTACAACCACCAAAACATGGAATTGTGGGACCAGTACTGTTGACTTGTGGTTAAGATTCATATAATCTGTCTAGACTGTGATGTCTACGTCCCTGATTTAATTCCAAACTGATGTCCCTGTCCCCTTCACGTGCAAATAACAAAAAACTGCTAAGAAATAATATATATAATTAGTAATGTAATCCCATATTGTTTAACTTAAAGCATGTATTTGTCAATATTCTACATTATGATTTTTTGAATTCTTGGTAGCAGCTTATAATGTGTCACAATCTCATCATCAGAGAGACGTGTCATTGAAATACTTTGAAATAACTTCACCTCCAACTCAAGAGAGAGAAAGGACACACGGTTCAGAGAGGACTTACTATATTACAGTTAGAAACAAAAGCAGCACCACTCAGCCTTATTTTAAAGAGGGGAGGGGTGACGTGCACGCAGAACATTGTGGAGAATTTCAGTATTAAACCCATTATTAGTAGGATTAAATAACACCCCTAGTGGTGAGTAGAAGTGTTACAATAATAAATATGTTAGTCACAATATGTTTCCATATGGAATATGTTATAGGTTTACAATATTCTTACTTATAGAGGATATTATATGTTACAGTATATTAACTCATTGAATGTATTAAATCATAGAAGTATAGTCACTGTAGGTATTAAAACACTAAGAATAGTTTTGAGGGTCAGATAGGGATTCTGAGTGAGGTGTCAGACATGCAGCAGCAAATGGAGGCGACCTCATCGATGGAGGATGGGGCCAGTGGGACGGTCAAATGCCAAGCTGACCAGCAGGACAGAGAGGAGGAGTCCAAGATGTTTTGCGAGGAGCCAAGATGTTTTGCTACGGGATCGATAATGGGAGGGGACAGAATTCAAATGAAGCCAATCACTAATCGCCACGGAGGATCATTCACACGTTTTATGACAGTATCGGACACTTTCCGACTCTCAGGGGATACAAAAGACAATGTTTTAGGGAGTTTACCTCAGATCACTGCAGCTCTCATTTTCAGCTAACTGGCCGCGCCGGACTGTGAGGAGATGCGTGTATGTGGTCTCTGCTCTCGAGAACATTACTATTGATAGTTAATTCAGTTTGTAAGTGAACTTTGTGTAGTACATTAAATATTGTTTTAATTTGAACCGGATCTAGCTCATTCTTCTGATGCGCGTGCGCAGTAAGAAGCTCGCAGCAGAAGAGTACCTGCGGCCTGCAGGCTCCTTCATCCTTTGTTCTTAAAAACCTAACAACATGAAACAAGAACTGAGCAGGAGCAGATGCTCTTTCGGCTGCAAACTGAACACACAGCTTCGCCCCCTGTGGACAAGTTCAATATAGCAGCACACATATCAACATCCTGCTGAAAGGTCCACTCAGCCAGAAGCAAACATGTGTGACCATCCATCCATCAGCTACACCCGCTTATCCTTTAGAGGACCGCGTGTGACCAGAATGCAGAAAATATACAAGAGGACGACGGAGAGATGTCAGTGAAGTTAATGAGTTGAAATAATTCAAGTTTGAATCTTTGGCTCTAATGAGGTCATTAAAAAACACGGACAGGCACAACAGGCTGACATACTCCGTGTTTGTCTTTCACACGCAAACACACACTTGCATCAGCTGACCCGGCGTCTGGGCTCAACCAGAACAAGGAGGTCTTTTTGGTCCCTGCAGCGACTGTCGCTACATCCCACACACACGGACAGGATTCAGGCCTGACTGGCGCTTTTGTTTCCTTCTCTGGCTGCCATGATGCTGCATGCCTCCCGGCCCACTCTATTGTTGCTGCAGGGCAAAGCGGCCTATACCAGACAATCTGGGGTGAAATGCTAAACTTGGCTCAATGTCGGTCGCAGGAATATGATCAAAAGAGCAGCAGGACGTCGCTGCATTTGTGTCGCACTCTAAAGCCACGACTTTAAAAGATACAGGACCTTACAACTGCGTAATCATATTGTCTCAATTATTTATATCAACACGTTGTGATTGGGGTTAGCAGACTGGAAAAGAGTGTGTGCATATGCTTTCTTTTTTTAAGCTCTCTGTCATTAACATAGAGCGTTTAATATTTCAGTCCGCTGTTTTCACTGTGTTATTGATCCTTAACATTACACATCACTGCAGTATTTCACAGATTACATACAGTGTGTGTTTCTTTCTTGTTGAATTCATCCAAATGAACAATATATGTTCCGCTCCTTTGTGTAGAATTTTGTACCATCTTAATCTATAATCTTTGTGTTAAACTCAGATGTGAGGTGATCACAGAGAAACTACCCCCTCCAGCAGATCAATGTAAAAACAGCCTTCTGTCAACTCTATACGTCATACTGCACAGCGAAGCTCAAACATCCAGAAGAAGTAACAATGTGCAAAACACATTCTAATTCAATGATGGCTTTAACCAAAACAGGACAAATATAGAAAGTTAATGATTGTAATTTTACTGAGGAAAGTTACAGTCAGAACGTTACTTATTTTCTTCCCATGACAGTGAAATATTGAAATCCACATTCATCAGATTTAATATAACTTTTAACTACAAATACACAACAAATGACTTGAATTCATACTCACTTGTGGTGTTTCCTGTCATCTGAATGATGCACTTGCTGTCCTTCCCAATCTCTCTGGAGTTGAAGGGTCGGACCCTCACCGCCACCTTCACTGAAGCCACCGCCATGTTGCAGGAGGGTGTGCGAGCGAGCAGGAGAGCTGAAGATCTGTGTGGCTGCACAGACACACACCTGGCACCTGCACAGGTAGACAATAAGAGGGATTTAGCACCGCTGCAGGCAGAAACATGTAGGATACAGACCAACCTGTCAGATGGAAACGGGGCTTTTGTTTTCCATCATGATACATTTCATTACACCTTTGACCAGGATACATATCTAAAAATCCAGATTTAATAATGATGATTTGAATCATCCATGGTCTGCCGTTGTTATTATAATTTAATATTAAAGAGTGGGCCTTGTAAGTTGAACCAAACAGCTAAGGCTGAGACACATGCTCCATTTTCAAGCCGTGAATCAGTCCGTTTGAGACTCGCAGCTCCTAAAACACGCTGACTAAATGGCTGGGACGTTATTTGGCAGGATGATCATCAGCATCCCTGCTATTCTACAGTAAAATGGCTGCTTATTCTTCTGGCATCATCCCTTGGCCTCAAGTATCAGGGCCAATGAAACTGTATCAGCTCACTGCTTCTCCCCAAAGAAAACAACACAGGTTCCTGTATGTGGACAACTGGCTGTAGTGTTTTTCAGCATCTTTACAACAATCAGCCTCTTACTACTGTTGTTTTTTTCGTTAAAACCTTTATGGATGGCTTTCATGTTTTTCTCTGTTGATGACCAGATTAATTTAGGGAGATTTTAACGGTAGCCTATAATTAGTACTTCAGGGCAGCGCCGCGCACCTCCATCTTTTCTGCCTCAATCGATGAAAAAAAATTCCTCCTCAACATCTTCATAATAAGCCATGACACATCGAGGCTAACAGATGAAGGCGAGGATGACGCACACTCTCAGAACATTTGAGAGGACATTTTACCATACAGTTGTATAAGCCATGTAAATATTGTCTCCTCCATCTTGCTTTGCCTGCCGCACCTCAAAGACAGGCCGCGTAAACATAAACGGCACAAACACCCAAATTATCTAACACTGCGTCAGAGGGGAGCTCAGCACACATCACGAGAGTTTAAATGACAATTACAGAGATCATTTATCTATTGAGTAGGAGTGTCGTTTTTTGTAAGTATTCTTTTAAAAGATAATCAGCGGAATCAAACACCCTGACGCACTGTCCTTATTTACCGCCTCATATGTACAAAAGGCCTCGAAATCACAAACACGCACACACACGCTGTCTTCACCACGGCGCGACACCCATCAGCAGCGATGATGCTCAGTGGGAAACATATCCGAAGGAGCCGTGTCTTACCTCAGCAACTCAAACTCGACGATCGCAGGGGGTGAATCCTCTGCCCATTCAAAACAGCGCCCGGATCCTCCGGTGCCTCCTTCTAGAATCTCCTCAGCAGCCTGTATTTTTCGTCTCTTTCTCTCTCTCTCTTTCTCTTTCTCGCTCTCTCTGAGTCTTTGGTCAGCCTACAGCATCCCTTTCCTTGGCGCATCCATACATGGAGAATCCGCCGGGGGGTACGGAAAGGAGAGTCAGCCTCAGCTTTAGCAGCGCTGGAGAGCGTTGAACGCAGCGGTGCGTCAATTAGAGACTATAGTGAGAGACAAGGAGGAGCGAGCAGCCGGATGGATAAAACAGGAGGATGGGTGTGGGACGCTCCAGCGGCCCTGTCTGTCCGTCAGTCAGTCTGAAACTATAGGGAAAATGGCCGCGCTGCTGTGCCAGGGATGCTGGGAGGCGGTGATGACATCAGCATCAGCATCATCAGCAGCAGGCGGCAGCCATGAAGCAGAGCGATGCAGCACAGAGACACAGCACAGGGAGAGGCCCAGCGATGGACCATAATAAACCTTAGAGAGACAAATATTCTTATATGCATTTAGGCACCTCTTACCAACTGTCTCCCACTTCCCCCCAGAGGTCCAAACGCTCCAGGTGCTTTGTGTGTCAATTGATTTTTGTGGTCATTTAGGTGCAAATTTGAACTACTAAAGTACAATATGTAACTGCATGTAAACCCTACATTATTAGGCTAGCAAATGTGGCCATACAGAATCATTGAGTCAATATCTAGTTTAAATATTTTAGCTCACATTCTGCTCACATGATGCATCATCCATAATACAATTGTTTAATTAATTTACTGCAAACTAACACAAATTATGTTTTATTCCAGCGCTGATTGGACTGCACTAAATGAGGACATGGAGACAACAGGGTACAACATATGGCCACAGTGAATGTTTAGCCTCAGCGCCCCTTAGGGTTTATCTGACCTCCTACTAAGTAGAATTTCAAATTTGAAATTCAGAGAAAATCTTTTAATTCCAAAAGCAGCACCAGCTACTAGCAGCCAATGTTAACGGTACTAACAGCGCTAATATTCTAAACAAAGGCAACAGTGCTGACAGACAGAGATAAACGTGTTTACCTGCAGGGGAAACCGGAGGGTGGGTGGTAGCTCCAGCGATTACACCATCGGTCAGGGCGGCCAGCTGTAACCATGTTATGAGAGTGGTGCTTAAGATACTCTAGTACCAGTTCTAACAGTGCAGAGTAGCAGCTAAGAGCTAGCCAGTGGGGCATGCTCACACGCACTGAAAAACACGTGCAACTGGCCGGCTATATAGGCTAAACAAAGCACAAAGACACTGAGGTCAAAACATACACAGAAAAGGAGGCACTTCATTCTCTGCTGAGGACAACATTACAGGACTACATCTTAACACAACAAAAAGCCTAGTGTTTTGCTGCTATGTCTGAATATTAAATAGAAAACATTTAATGATACATGAACATATAAGATGAAGATGTACTTTCTTAGTTCAACCCAAAAGTGTGGATGTTTATTGGAGATCTGACTATTGGTTTACTACGTTCAAGCTAATGTCAGAAACTTTAATTTAGCATTGATTTTGGCGATCCCTGTGGACAGAAATAGTTGTGTTTCCATGCAACAGATTCCCTTTAAAAAGACTCTCATTTTACTACCGTCTGCTAAAACCTGCATGGTGTCCTTGTGGCACCGATGACAAGCATTAAGAATAACTATAGCCCATCTTCTCGCTGATGGTGTCTTTTACTTATGAAAGTTATGCATCAGTATTAAATTGAGACTGTTTCATAACCAGTTAAAAGTTCCTCACAGTTACTTTAAGTATCATCATAATCCAGAATGATAATCCATACAGACTGTCCTTTACTAAAGCATCTATAGTGACAATCAGTCAGACATTTACTAATTGGTTTTAACGATTACAAAGTATGAAGACTTTCATACATATTTGGTGTTTAATATTAAAAAAACATTAGATCTGTGAAAAACTGGATGTTATAGGATTATTTAAATTCATCCACTGTATGTCTTATTTACATTTGAAAAATCCGGATTTGAATTAAAAATAAAAGCATAATTCTGTCATTTAAATTAGGACGAGATTGGTTCAATTGGCCATGGTCTTGTACATCCCATTTTGAAGTTTGAACTGAATGTTTATGGCGTCGCCATTGACAGAGCGCTTTATGAAGCCCTCTGTGGATGAATGTGAACATGCCTCTCTGTTGTCTGTCCCTCCCCAGCTCCTCCTCCTGCTCTGTTTGGGTAGATTCTGAGTGTTCAGTCCAGTGCAAAGGCCAGTATGAGGAGAACAGCGAGTCACATTTATTTACCACTGGTATAATTATTTACAGAGCCAGACTCAGAGAGGGGTACCTTCTGGTGATCCTGCTAGCTGTGACACAGCAGTTGGAAACAGGCGCAATATGAGAGATATTCTATACTACTAGGCAAAGAGTAAAAATGATCTCTTTTGTTTCCCGGTCAGATTGTAGGGATGTTCATAAAATAAAGCAAAATAACCCTTGATCAGAATATATCTTTGTTAATGTAAAAGTTTGACCTGGATGGTTTGGATTTAAGTGTCATTTTGACCTCTTTCAATCGGTAACGTCGCTAAAAACATGATTTCAATGATTTATTCTACTTTAATAACTTTATATTCACAGAACAATTGGCTGATGTTAATGTTTACGTGATGTTAAGTGTGGTGTGTTTTTTTTGGTGAGTTTTCGAATAAAACTTAAGAAAATATCAATGTTTTGTTTATTTGGTGACCCAAAATAATTTGCACGTCCAGCAGAAGTCACCATTGATTTTTTTTTTACCATGTAAAGTCCCCTTGAGTACCTTTTAAAGTGCTATACAAATCAAATGTATTGATATTATTGAGGTTATAAAATTACTTCTGCTCCCTCTTCCCTGCTATGTTTTGAGAATTACAAGCCACAACAGCATTAATAATATGGCATCTCCACTGGCTCTAAACACACACTAAAATAAATCTGGAGTCATATAATCTTAGCAGAGCAGATCAAAATAAATATGTGTCACCCGAAACGGAATGAGGACACATTACAATTTGATCACTTAGAAGTGGTCAGAGATTGACAACATGATCTTTTTTCAAGGTGTTTTTCGGCAATGTGCATATTTCACACAAATGTGCATATTTCACAGAAATCCTACCAAACCGTGTGGAAAATAATGTCTTTCTTTCAGACATTGCACAAATACAATCCAATTTGAGATCCACACCGACATCCTGTGAGCTGTCACCAGTCTCAGCTGGACCTAGACACAATCTGTATTTGTAAACAATTACCAATTGAATTACTCATTTTCTATTCTACCTGTGTGTAAAAACCTTTGAGCCCACTGTGTGAATTATTTATTTCAGGCATTTCATTTGAAAAACATCTGAAACAAGAAAACACAACAAACAGAACAGAGTTGAGATATGACCAAATATGTGCCTGCCCCCCCTCCTCCTCAAAGAGAGCAGATTGGCTCTCTGAGGAGACTCCTCTTTACAAATGCAAAGCTGCTGTTACTGAAGGGGCAGAGAAAATCAACAAGCCACCTGAAAACTGACCTAAACCGGTTCTAAGCTGCCAAGTGTCCTCACTTTTAGGTAAGAGTCAAGTGTTATGAATCCGAACAATGAATGAGTCACAAAAACAGTGGTGGATCAAAACTGTAACAACACTGATGACTCTTTGTGTTGGCGAGACTTTTCTTAAATTCAAACACTGGCCTGGGAAAATATTGTATAAACCTTACACACACATGTGACATTTGACGTGTGGAAACTTTTTTGGCTGGATAATACAATAATTAACCATGATTTGTTTCCACAGTCTCCTTAATGGGAAACAAGATATCTAAGTGTTTTCTAGTTTTGAAAGTTAAATGTTAGTGCTTTTTGCTTTTTATATAGATTAACCACAAATGCAGAATATAACTCACACTTTTTTAAATTTCTTATATGATTTGCCATTTGTGTCCCTTATTACAAACCCTGGAGTCAAAGGTTGGCTGTCAGCAACACCGCCCCGTGGCCAACAGGTCAAAGACCTGTTTGCTTTTAAACATTCAACAACATCTTACAGTGAGGTTCAGTCTCTCCGGCTGGCGGTGGTGATACCACTCGGTGCAAGCTTCTTTAGGAACGACGACAGGAGTGATGCAGCGGGCTTTGTTCAGCCGGAGCGTGCTGCTCGCCCAGCAGGCAGCAGTGGCCCTCGACAGTCCACTGTCCGCGAGGAGCGCGCCTTTTCTGCAGCGGCTGGACCGCTCCATGTCCTCAGTCACCATCCCGCCGCCAGCATGCATGCTCCGGCCGCTGGAAGTGCCACAGCGTTACCTGTTCGGACCGGGACCCTCAAACGTTCCTCCACGTATCTTAGCTGCACAGGGCAGGCCGATAATTGGTCACCTGCATCCAGAAATGTATGAGGTAAACGCTTTGTTTGACCCTCAGACCCAGACATCTCCTCGACAAATCTACTTGGCTAGGTTTGGGAGAAGACGTGGTTTGGGTTAAAATACTTGGAAAACATAATTATCAGGCTACTTTTATTGCTACATTTAACATTGTGGTATTTGCATTTTGGTAAAATTGGTTGAATATTTTTTTCACCACTTAAATGTCGGTTTTATCAGACTAAATTCAATTTGAAAGTTTTGGTACACCAATTATTCATATTAAGTTTTTTTTCCAGATTTCATGAAAAATAGACAAAATAAATATTTACAAAGGAATCAAGGACCAACATTTTGTGCGTAATTGCGCATGCTGTACACACTTACTGAAATCACTGAAAGTCATTGGTGACAATACCGTCACAGATTAAGCTAAACATTGTGTTTCTTAGATCATGAATGACATCAAGCGAGGGATCCAGTACATCTTTCAGACAGAGAACAACATGACCATAGCTATGAGTGGCTCCGGGCACGCGGCCATGGAGTGTGCGGTGTTCAATACGGTGGAGCCCGGCGAGAGCGTGCTTGTCGCCATTAACGGAATCTGGGGAGAGCGCGTAGCAGAAATTGCCGAAAGAATTGGTACGTCCTTACGCACGGTTTTACGCAGGCATCCATTGGGTCTCCAAAGAAGATGCACGGCTAAATTTACATTGTGTATTCTCTGACTGTCTGTCTGTCTGTCCGTCTGTAGGTGCCAATGTACATAGAATTGTAAAACAACCTGGAGGATATTTCAGCAATAAGGAGATTGAACAGGTAGGTTCCTGGTATCTGTAGCAGCCCATAACTTACGAAAGCTATAAAACATTCCATCAGCCCACATTTGTGTTTAAAAACCTTTTTTTTAACCTATTTTCTAGGCCGTAGAAAAACACAAGCCTGTCCTGTTTTTCCTCACACATGGAGAGTCCTCCTCTGGCCTCTGTCACCCAGTAGACGGCATCGGAGACATCTGCAGAAAGTGAGCCTCCCAATGTACCCGCCTGAAACACTGTGTACAAAACGGTTTTGTGTAACTACCAAATATCATGTCATATTTCTCACTGTTGTCATATATCTCCGACAGACATAACTGCCTCTTCCTGGTTGACACGGTTGCATCTCTTGGTGCAGCCCCAATCTTTATGGACAAGCAAAGTAAGGCAACGATTAGCGATGGATTCAAATTCTGTTACAAGCTGCCATGTGCTTGCGTGTGTGACATCACCTGTCTTTCATTGTGCTCCCAGATATCGACATCCTGTACACTGGCTCTCAGAAGGCTCTGAATGCGCCTCCTGGCACAGCACCCATCTCCTTCAACGAGAGAGCATGGTGAGGAGGGAACTTCTGCATGCATGTTTCCATGAGTCCTAAAGTGTCACAACCGCATACAAAAATGACACCAAGCCAGCATCTCTTTGACTCTCCGTTACTCCCTCACAGCCACAAGATGTTTAACAGGAAAACAAAGCCAGTATCCTACCTCTTTGATATGACACATTTGTCCAACTACTGGGGTTGTGATGGCCAACCTGCCAGACTGTAAGTCCAATACATCCTCATTCTCTTCACTACATAAACCGTAACTTAACTAGAATGGCAGACCAAAAAATATTAGATTTTTAGATTATTTATTACTATTATTGGAAATGTTATAATTATACATTTTATATATGTGGGGTGTCATTGTGGGTTTTAGGTACCACCACACTGGTCCAGTGTCTGGATTCTTTGCCCTGAGAGAGAGTCTGGCAATTGTTGCTGAGAAGGTAAAAGATCATTTCACCACTTTTTGTAGTTACATTACTGAAATACAATCTCAACTTGTAGAGTAACTATAATATACAAATTGTGGGCCGTGCCGGGGACCCATCAGACTTCAGATTTCTTTTTTACTATGCTGATCACTTTTATTGGCAGCAATATATCGACTTCTTTGTCCAACATATCATTACATCTCAAGAGAGGGAGAAGCAGTGTTTTCATTTTGCCAGAAATTGGACATAGCTCTTTGAATTTGCCTCTAATAGTGCAGCTGTTTTGACTTGGCAGTGTTGGTATAGTCCCCTGTTGACTTTTTGTCTGATTCTGACATAACTTCGTCAATCTTTGTCGCCCTCTAGGGGCTGGAGGAGTCCTGGAAGAAACACAAGGAGGTGGCAGCCTACCTGTACAGAGGACTGGAGGACTTGGGCCTCAAGCTCTTCATTCCTGATAGGGTAAGGTATAGACGTAAAACCGCAGACTGGGCATTTTGTACAGCAGGACAACAAAGAGCGTATCTGCAAGGAGACAAAACAAAAAGAATAAACAACACTGAACAAGAATTTGCATATAACATACAAATAATCAGTATTACTGTCTTTAGCCCTGTATAGCATATCTGTTAGAAACAGAAGTGTTTGTGTTGTACTACAATCGATCAGACAGCACTGTGTTGCCCTGTTAAGACCACTCATTTTGAAATGTCCCGCAGGACTTGAGGCTTCCCTCCGTCACCACCATCGCCATTCCTGATGGCTACAACTGGAGGGAGTTGCTGGCCTACATCATGAAACACCACCAGATAGAAATGACCGGAGGCCTGGGCCCTACCGTCGGCATGGTGGGTTGCTGCTACTCCACTCTGTACATCAACTATGGCTTTAGCACTGTGGTCGTGGTCATCAGCTCTTTACGCAAGATATTCTAGATGTGGCCATCGGTCTCAGCATCTTCAGCAGCAGAAGGTTATGTTTTAAAAATGAAATGATTTCCCCTAAAAATAAACACTTAGCAAAGGGAAAATGTCCTGGATAGAATAATGAAGCAATGGTCATCTTCATTCCCACAATACCAATTCACATCTTGACTTAAACTAACTAGATAATCCAGACGTCATTTCACATATTGTCTCAAATTAACGAATTTAACTATATCAAACAGGAAAGGGCCATGTCATCGGTAGGGTGTCTTAACAGCTTTCTGCATCTTGCCGACGAGTCGCTGCTGGCTCTGATGCGCTGCACTTTCCACCTCTCTTTTCATTAGGTGCTGAGGATCGGATTGATGGGATACAACTGCGAGAAGACTAATGCTGACATGGCACTGCATGCCCTGGCAGAGGCTCTCACGAACTGCAAAAAGAGCAAGGTTTAAGAGACCAGATCCCCCGGCGACTCGCTCTGTACTCATTCATGAGGGAATAAAAAGTAAATATTCAGTGTCCTCACATGATGGTTATCTGGAACAGTGCAAAAAGTTAAGGATTTTTTTTCTGTGCTTTTGACTGCAGAGATTTTATAAAACCTAAAGCCGTGTGCTTTTCTTGTATACGTAGGATAGTTTTGAAATCAAGGAGCTGATATTATCTATGTTCCATGCTGCTGAAAGATGTCAATAAAGTGTGCTTTGATTTATCAAACACTCCTCCTGCCTCATTGTGTGATAACAGTATAAGGGATTTCAGAAATAGCTCAAAAAGTCTGTAAATGTGCACTGTCTGAACTACATTTCCCAAGATTCCCTACTGCGATGGCCGTATATAAAAACTACGTCACATTAGCGCAACACCGACGCAGATGAACTGTTCATTTCGTGTCATTTAATCTCTGTTTGATTTGATGCATTCATCCTCGCTCGCCTGCAGTTTGCTTTATTAATGGCGTGTCCTTTCAGTCACACAGGTAGGATGATGGTTACATTTTAAATTACAAGCACGAATGTAGGCAATGTCAACTGTTCTAGCTACAATGTCGCAGTGACCACAGGCTCACTCGCACTAACGTTACTCATACAATATGTAGTAGCTAAATAATTTACTGAAATGATTATTATACATCCATGTTTATGCATGCAACTGAAGCCGCCCGTTGAAGTCTATGGCAAGCCGTTAGCTCAGTCCGACTATCCCGAATTAACATTACTGATATTACCAAAATCATAGTCGTGATTACATTATGACGTGCCAGAACTGTCGCTTCCGTGATAAACAAATTGCAGCCACCAGAGATTGAGCCGTGTATATGTTATGACTGTTGAATGTTAACGAGTGCTGAGTTTGAGATCGATAACTACGGCTTGTTGGCACAGATCTCTGTATTTATACGAGTGCGATGAAAAACAGTCACCTACGTATTTACATGCGGAGTCGTCTTCTTCCGGTTTCTGACAAATGTTCGACCAAACCGTGACTTTACTGCCACCCACTGTCAAAAGTAGAGAGAAGCAACCCTCTGTGCACTTTGATTTAAACTCTCTCACGCCTCCATTCAGCATTTCCTCGCCTCCCTGCTGTTTGAATACAGTGTATATAGAACAGAGATGCTTTATGGGAATATACTTTAATTTATGTTTGCCGAAGTGAAAGATATGAAGCGTTAACCCACAGTTCATTTTCCTTTTAGTGAAGAATAAGTTACTTAATTGTGAGGCAATATTTAGATAATGATAATATTAACGATAATCGTAAACTTGATT
The DNA here is from genome assembly GCF_004355925.1 of Anarrhichthys ocellatus. NCBI lineage: Eukaryota > Metazoa > Chordata > Actinopteri > Perciformes > Anarhichadidae > Anarrhichthys > Anarrhichthys ocellatus. Next base: position 3,496,040 of record NW_022280045.1, on the reverse strand, counting down.
TATGTTGCACATTTCATGCAACACAAAGTGATTTTCATAAAAGTAAATGATTAAACTCTGATAACTGTGATATTTACAGTCACACTTTATTCAGAATACAATGAGATCAAATTAAATGAAAGAAAAGACGAGATTAATAAAAGATGAGATCAAAAAAAAACATTGTTCTAAAAAAATAAAAAGATGTCTGATTTAAACAAAAATATATTATTCAATTCACTAATTTGCCTCACATTTGCAATCTGTACATATGACATCCTCTGTCCTCCCCCAAAAAACTTTAATGGGAAAAAAAAGTAAGAAACCTCAGGGAGAGCAAATGAGGAGGGGTTTTCTCCCAGGATGGGCAGAAGTGCATCAAAGTGTCCTTTTGATTTATTTTGAAAAGCAGAGGTGGCCAGCTCATATGTTCTTAATTGTCCTGTTTTGTCCGGCTATGTTTGTACTCGGGTCTCTCTGGCAAAAGATATCCTGATCTCTGTGAGATCACCTGATCAAGTAATGGTTATAGATCCATATCCAAGAGAATAAGACTTTTTTTTTGACATGTCACAGTTGGAAAAAACAGAGGTGTAAATAATCAAATGAATGTGGCTTGACTCCATTTAGCTGCTTCAGTTTCAAGGTCCGGGTATTGTGTGTGCTGACTCGCTGCCATGACTTACTGGGACACTTGATTAGAACAGAGCCATTGTTAATGAATAACACTTATTGGTTGATTTAGAGAAATGCTTTTTAAATGGAAAAGTTCACTATTGTCCACCTTTACACTATTATTAGTATATAGATATATATATTTATTTGTATCCATATTTATTCCAAAATATATCAAATGTATCTCTTCTTTATTAGTACATTCAAACGTCCTGTTAATGTTGAGTAATATCAGTATATTCGAATCTAATCACATTTTTGGTATCACCCATCATCATCTCGTATTAAAGTTCTTTGCTCTGTTTTCGTGATAGTGCAGCATAAACTGTTTGTGTTTTTTAGCATCAGCGGATCTGAACCCAGCCCTCCTCCCTCTAGACTGGCTGCTGGGTACCTGGGAGTCGGATGAACCTGGAGAGGGCTGTTTTACCACCATCAAACCTTTCCACTACACGGAGACACTGACCTTCAGCCATGTGGGACAACCAGTCATCAACTTCACGTAGGTTATTTTGTGAGCAATCAGACTTCGAGGATTAACACCGGGCTGAAAAAACTGTGTTTTGATGCCGCCTCTGATTGAAAGTTTCACACCTGTTTTACCTCTGTCCTATGCCGAGCGCCACTGATGGCTAAAATACCAAATCAAGCAGCCTATCGGTAGGAAAGGTGCACCATCAATCTTCAGTTGATTCCTCGCTGTTACTGTGTTTGACAGGTTCAACGCCTTCCATGCAGAGACCAAGAAGCCTCTGCACAGGGAGTGTGGCTTCATTCGAATGCAGCCGGGAGCCAACAGAGTGGCGTTCATCATCGCACAGAACTCCGGTAGTTACATACACTTATGCTGGAGGTACCCTCGTTTCTGATGACCAGGCTCATGCTCGTATTTTGCAATTTAAAAAAAAAAAAAAAAAAAAAAAAAATCATTCCAGGTGTGGAGAGGCTGGGTGTTTAGGTTTTTATGAGGGAAGCAGACACTTAATGGGGATACACAAAATGTATCTCACAATGGAATTTGGCATTCATTATATTAGATGCGACTCAGGGCCATAGTGATATTCCAGGCATGATGCAGAAACATGATTACTTGGCAAATACACACCTCTTTGTGTCTGTTTGTCTTATTTTTTGCTGTTTTTATGTTTTGCATTCAGTAATAAATTACTCTCAAACAATTTACACTTTTTTAAAACCATTTCCGATAAACAATTAGGACCTTATTCCTTAGAAAAAATATAGATAATCCGTATCAAATTAAATTGGTATTAAATTGTATACACACGTTTATGATGGCTAACTCTTGTCTACACAAACGCGCACACACACTTTCCTGTTCATGTGTTGAGTCCAGTGTGTCTTTGTGTGCAGGTCTGGTGGAGATCGAGGAGGGAGAGCTGACGGCGCAGCAGCTGAACCTGCAGAGCCAGGCGCTGGCCAGAGTCTCTTTTGCCAGAGAGCCGCATGTACAAAAGGTAAAGCTGTAATCTGATAATGCGTCATGAAATCAAATCCGTGTAACAACGCTGCCCACACAGTCCCACAGAGCACGAACAGAACTTACTTTCATCAATGAAATGTTTTCTGTTCCTTTTTGTGTCGGTGACCTCGCCTGCTCTCTCCCATCTTTCAGATTTCTCGAGTGATTCAGCTCCGACCAGATGGGAGGCTGGAGCAGACAGTTTCCATGGCAACAGACAACCAACCACTGATGCAGCACTTGCACATCACCTACCGTCGGCAGGCCTCCTGTACTTAGGAGTACTTTGGTCAGGAAAGATAAATGTTGCCCAAATAAGGGGACTTTAGTCAGATAATCATATAAACAGTTTGAGTTATGGCATTAATACAATACATACAATCATAACTGGGCGTTGTTTAAGACACTACAGGTGTAGATTTAATGTTACTGTCAAAGGTAAAAGGGCCCTGTGGAGTTTTTCTTGGAAACAAAACAAAAGCTTTGTTTACATTCAGCTTTACTCTCCAAAACGTCAATGTTCACATCCATGTTTACTAGCAAACAGTCTTCTTCTTCTCTGCCTTTGCTAACATATTTCTTTATATGTTGGTGTTTTACCACCACCCGTATGTCAAAGGAACAGAGTGAAACTACCACTAGAGGTGTAAAACTCCACAGCAAACCTTTAATCTATTCATATTGCACTTAAGGGCCTTGCTTTAGTATGGGTGCTCGCCTTATCTTAATATGTATGGTCTGGATATTTATTCTTGGAGCTGTAAAGCTTATAAAGCACTGATGAATTAATGTTAAGTACAGTGTCCTTATCTCTAACATTCATTGCATTATTTTAAGGTTGAAAGCTCAATTAACTGGGTTCAATGAACAGTGTTTTCTGTGTAGATTCTACGGAGAGTTCTTCTGAGTGTTAAAACGTTTTCATCATGTGTCTCAGCAGAATGTCCAAGGTTGGTTTAAGTCGTTCAGTAGAGTGGTTCATATACATGTAGATGTACTTATACAGGCTGCAATAAGAGGAATTAAAGTTATTTCACCTATTTTGGTTTTTACTTTGTCTCCATCCATTTTAATCTTAATGTTTAAGCTTCCTGTTCTGTCCCTCTGGATTTATGTATGCGTCATCAACATGAATGATGTTATTGATGCTCTAGCGTTACAGTGTTCCAGCATCAAGTCTGAGAGGTTAGGTATGACATGCAAAAGACCTCCACTTTGAAACCCTGTGTCAGAACAGTGGGATTAAGTATCATAAAAGAATTAGCACAATAAATACACGTGAAGATTTTAGGTTTATTAAGGATGTATAAAAAAAACAAAAAAAAAAACATTCAGACACTAATAAATTAACACTGGAAGTGACAACGATCAGACATCCCACACAATCATCCTGAAGAGCCGTTGTCTTTATACTGCAGTGACTTCAATTGTTAGTCATAATCAAAATAAAAAAGATTTTTAAAAAGTCATGGATAAAAATATTTACAGATTTAAAAAAAAAAAAAGGAAATCGATTTCACCAAACTAATGTGGATGCAGTTAGAACCGTTGTTCTTTGGCCAAAAATGAGACCCAACATTTCTTGGTCAATGGCATCTAAAATTGCAGCAGAAAATTTAATCATCTTCTGGAAGAGACGCTGCTCGTGCTGTCATAGTGAAGTACAATCGGGTAAATCACCATGCGATAGCAGTCCTTTTCAGATTTAGAAAACTCAGAGACCCAGCCAGCTGAGCATCAATTTTCATCACAAACGTGGCTTTCACTTTCATTATTCCTTCAGGTATATTTACTGAGACGAACATCAAACAGTTTTTCTCAGGAGTGCAACCTGAAAACCATCACACACACACATTACAGCTACAAAGCCAGGTTTTCTGCACCGGTGGAGGGACACAAACATTTTTCGTTGCCATTCATGCTCATAAATATCACAGTGACTACTCTTTAGATGGAGGTAATCCTGTATCCGAAACCGAAATGACACAAACACGATGCTCATGAAACATTTGTTGATGGCCATTCAGCGCTGGCAGGCACAGCGACCATCTATCTCGACTCCATCCATTATTATTATTATTATTATCAACAAGTGTGCGATATATAATCTCACATCAATGATGAGGACTCCAGTGCACTCGGTCTGCGCTCATTCATGGCTCCTTCATGATGTAGACGTAGACTGTAGTGAGGAAGTACTTCAGTGACTCTATGACAGACGACAGCCAGTGGTGCTGAGGCGTCACTTCCTTCTTCAACACACATTTCGACATCTCCGCCTGATATAAGGAAATTTATATTTTAAATTAGACAACAATGAAACATAAAAAATGAAATTTTTTCAATTTCTTGCCAGATAAAAATATCAGAGGAAAAAAAACTGCACTTTTCAGAAAACAAATTCAGGGAAAAGGGCATCAAAATTTTAAAAAAGTGCTTTAGCAGGTAAAATATTTACCATGTTAACCTTCTTAGTTAGCGTGTTAGCATGCTCCAGCTGAGGCTGATGGGAATGGCATTAGTTTTGAAGGTAAAGTATTTGGCTAATTAAAATCTTTACCTGATGATGGTGGTAAAGGAAAATAACCAACGTTATTACAATTCACTCAGAGGGACATGAATGTCTGTACCAAACAAAGCTAAAAATGCATTTTTTTTTAACAAGGAGAGGGCCACAGAAACCAATGTTCCCACTGCAAAACTTTGCATCAGATCAGCCAACAGGAAGCAACAGTATGTGAGCTACATTTTACATGCAACTCCCCTCTAATTGACTGTCAGAGCTTAAGTACACAAACTGAGCTCTCATCCATAAACAAGATAACGCAATCAGTGATGTAGCTTAGGCAAAAGCGATGTGGAAGAACAGAAAGTTGCCAGTTTTAATCTCCAGAGAAACATGACACAAGCAGTGTTTTTATTTCCTCGTTGTCAAATGAGAAATATTATTTAGCATGTGGGGAAAGTTCCCTAAAATAAAAACGTCACATACCCATCCTCCCCGTCTCTTCAGCCAGGGAACCAGAAACTTGCGGACAAACTGTCCCAGACCGTCCACTAAGATGTGCACGGTGCTTGGATGACCCTGTCTGACACAATCCACTGCCAGGGCTCCGGCTACTGCATACATGGATACCACCTTACCCCACGTTATACCTACAGCGAGAAAAACAGACATCACCAAGTTACGCTTCGTGTCTTCTTTACCTTCGTCTACGGATAGATGTTCATCATTAAAGTTCTGGTAAAAACATGTCTGGAGGGGATCTTTTACGCTTCATTCAAGCTGATATTGATTCCGTCTTGTTTGTCGTTTGATAAACCGAGAAGCAAAAATATCACACTTTGTCCAGAAGACCCGAGCTACAGTGGCAGAATTTTCCTAACCGGAATCAATAAACATAAAACACTCCTTTTGCTGTTCTCATGGGTGCCACTCACTCATCTCCTCTCTATGCTTTCTCTGTTACATATTCTGTGATCTGCCTCCCAGCATGTGGGGCAGTCGGTGGACCTTGTACTGAAATAAACTGTTAATGTTTAAGTCAACAAACCAGTGCGTTTGTGTTACGGCAGCTGATAAGACATCTTAGAGACCAGTTCTAAATTAAAGAGTGTGAGATTGCTTTTGTCTGGGGGTGGGTGAACACGCAGTTTCTACAGTGGGGAGGTCAACAAGTACAGAAAATGAAGGGAGTCATGAAGCTTCTTTCAAGTGAAACAATCCAGTCTGACAATTGATGGCATCCCGCCATTTCTAGGTTCACTTTCCAGGGCAGCAGGGACTGTTATAACATCCGTCAGTGATGCAACTGGGTCTAATGGCATTAGCCTCCTTAGGCCAGCTCACATTGTCGTGGCTGACCCAAGAGTGTCTGACTGTGGCTATAAGGGGATAGAGCGAGCTCCGGGCAAGCTTAAACGAGATAAATGTCCACGGAAGCCGTCTGATCACGTCACATCACTCTCCCTACTGAGAAGCAGGCCAAGAATAGAGACAAGATTGTCAAGGATAAAGCTGGAGAAGAGGAAGGCGTAAAGAGGAGGAACAGAAGTGGGAGGCAGGCGAAGATAGATGGAGGAGACAGAAGTCATGTTGATTTTTACTGAGAGAGACCGCAGCACAGATGGCCGCTTCGAAAGCAAAATGTTTTGCTTATGATACATAGATTCACTGGACTTATCGTTCCTTTGTGGTCATGTTGAGCATTTGGAGGCATAGTGACGAATGACAAAAACCTAAATAATACAAATTCCAGACAGCAGGGAAAAACAAACTTAGATGCATTCTTCTATTTATATCCAGGTTTCAACCCGTCCCAGAAGGCTGGGGCAGCCTGGGTTCACCAGTTTGTTATTCTTCAGGAGGAATCCCACGCCGTTTCCAGAAATACATCCATGTGACGTCTAAACCCGCACAAGTTTATGCAGAACACAGTCATGAAAATGACATTAAGCGAGTCCATTTTTGATCTTCCCTGGAACACATTAAGAGTTTGAGTTGCTCGTCGAGCTAAATCGACCCCACGGGCTCACACTGAGGACAGAAAACAGCTCTTTTTAGTACTGCTTTGAATTGTTTACAAAGCAGATCTGCTGTCAAGGCAACTTTAATAAGTCCAACAGCCAGCACAAACAATTCAACACCGACAGTAATTAGACTGACAAAACTCTCAAGACCAAGACTGAACAAAGATTTGTCCAGAAACTATTTCAGACTTATTTTTTGTGTTGTCTCGCCACAATTCACTCAGGACAATGTAATACAAAACAGGAAATCACAGATCTCTTGCGAGGTAGTGGGCATAGTGTAAATTAAAGTTTGGTAAAGTAACTGTAACTCACGTTACAAAGACATTAACGTTACCTTACTACCAAATGGCTACCGTAACTACTGTTATAAATTATAGCAAGTTTGGTTGCACTTTCCGTCACCTTTCACAGACCGCGGCGATAAATCTTTAACATGCTCGCGTCACACCTTTATTATCCATCAAAATAAAACTCTCCCCCAACAAGACAAACCACACTAGTGTCGCTGCAGCATGCTGATATTTAGCGGCTATAACGTTTACCATGTAGTTAGAGTGTTAATATGCTAACATTTGTTAATTTGCACTAGACTTATAAGAATAGACTCATAAGTATTGCAGGTATAAACCAAAGTATCGGATAAGGTGATCTGATAAAAGATACACAGAAGAGATTTAAATTGATCCTGTGCAGGACACAAATTTCATGGCAATCCGTCAAAAAGTTGTTGAGACATTTCACCCAAACCCACAAATGGTGGTGCTGGAGGTAATGTCCGGGGATCAGAGTCCGTAGGATTCATTCTCCGAGTGAGAACCATGAATGTCTGAACCAAATGTCATCGCAGTCCATCAGGTAGCCGACGTATGTCAGTCTGGACAAAAGTGGCATACCGACTGAACGACATCAACGTCCCTAGAGCGACGCGCTAGCGTGGCCACAAAGTTTTAGAACACCCAACAATGTCTGCAAACAACAACAATTGGTCACAACACAGGACATTAAGGGCTAGACCACGTCATTAAAAAAACCTACAAGAAGACACCGAGACCTGATTCAAGACCAAGAGCGGGCAGAAGCGGATATTGCTTGGGCCATAAAAGGCCTACATTCAAAACAAAGAAGTAAGACTCTAAAAATGTTCACACCCACTCCCTCTCATTATAAGCACCTCTCTGCTGGAAAGTGCAGACTCACACCAGTTTAATGACAGTGAAGGCCTTCATCAGTAGCGGGAGACGCTGTGGAAGTGTGAATCACTTCCTGTACTGGCCGAAGACAACAGGTTTAGTTATAGCATACAGGGCACTGCGTCATCATCAGCAGCAGCAGCATACCTGTTGAGAAGATCTCTGTTGCCACGCCGATGAAGGCATCCGAAACCATGTTCTCCATGGCAACAGAGATGTTGAGCTGCCGCGCCACGTTCCTGTACAAACCGGGCTGTATACACTCCAGCTCGTCGCCTGGGTAACAGAGGGAGAGCACGGTTAGAAAAAGAGAGAAGAATGAAGTCTGTTTGGAGGAACAGTTTAATCTGATTATTCAAAACGCTCCAGGTTACACAAACTATTACACTGGACGAGACAATCATTCAACCGGCTCAGACTGTTTACTCTGTTCTGCTGGTGGAGGGTCACTCAGAAGTTAAAAGTAAAGAATGTTTATTTCTTAAAGAGACGCTGGGCACTTTAGCTGCTGTGTTTGGTGAGTCAAGTCCTCCAGATATAACCACTTGGTTCAAGCTGTTCTCTCACACACACACACACACACACACACACACACACACACACACACACAC
>NW_022280045.1:3459249-3487562 GCF_004355925.1 Anarrhichthys ocellatus | reverse complement strand
CACACACACACACACACACACACACACACACACACACACACACACACCTTAACTAATCTGATCCAAGCTCATCAAAGCATTGTGTAAATCAGTCAAGTCTAGTTTTTATTTTATGTCTCATACGATCAATTATCTCTTCCAGCTCTGTTGAGTCATCTCAGCTTTCAGCCTATCATCATCAATTGATCGGTCCGTGTTCCCAGAGCACAGAACTGCAAAGTCTTTCATTTTGGAGCCTTCTTAATTTGCTCTAAGAAAAACACACAATTATTTACTTTTGAGAGGTTTTTGGTACTGGGGAGCACATGGAATTAGCAACCTTTTGTAAAGTCTGAAATCCAACACTTTGATTGATTTTAACTGATCATTAGTCCTGATCCTCAAATTTATTTATTTACTGAGGAGGTATCTTTTCAGTCCCGCCTGATTCAGCTGATTTATTTATTTATTTATTTTAAGACCCAAATGAAAAAGTCACACACACGCGCGCACACACACACACACACACACACACACACACACACACACACACACACGTTCTATCTTAATCTTTAGTCAGGGGTTAACACATTGACCAATAAAAAACCATGTCCTCTGACTGAGACTTGTACTGCATCATCTGTCTATAGAAGGTATAAATAATAAAAACAGGTAGAAATGCTCCCAAAATACTTGGAAATAAAGTCTGAGGACTGTGCAGCGTTAAAATAATTGTGTTGAAACTAATGCGGCCTCTTCATCTTATTTGAGTTATTCTCTCCCGAATGTGTGAGGTTCAAAGTACACAAGGAAACCACGACCATGGCCTACATGTCTCTATAAGATGCAACTTTGCCCCTTGAAGCCCATTACTTAACTCATTTTACAGTTTTGTAAGACTTTACAGCTCTTCGGGTTTCTCTTACCAAGACAGAGAAGCACCAAAGACACGTCAGCCAGCGCTGCATTTGAGGGAGAGAGGTGGAGTTCAGTTTTGGACCATCCCAGCCCGTTCTGGTTGAGTCTGGACAGTATGTAGTCTCTGCACAAGGCTTTAGACTGGGACACCAGCTCCTTCTCAGTCAACGATCGGTCAAACACGTCCAGGACCTCCGCCGCAAACACAGAGGACCGCCGCAGGACCTTCATGTCCTCCTGCAGGGGGGGTCAGGGTCAGAGAGCGTCTGACCTCCTGGGATCAGCTGTATCTCGGCGTGTCCTCTCTTAATCCCAGAGGAACAAAGTTTAATGCTGAAGTCAATATGGCAGCTGTGGAGGACAGAAAACCCGTATTCAGAGGCAGCGAGCCAGACTTGGTTAGAATTACATCCCTTAGTCTTAAAATGTTTCTGTCAGACAGGGTAAGAGACACAAACTCTTTAAATCAACAAACTGGTGCAAACAACAGGTTAGCATCTTGAGTGATTAAATACTTTTTTTAACATTCAAAAGGACTTTGGAGATATATATATATGTATATATATATATATATATATATATATATATATATATACACACACACATATATACACACACACACACACTTATAATCTAACGTTAAATCACAGCACAAACTTACATAACAATATGATGGAGGCGTTATTTTTGTGAGTCACATGGTAGGATAGTCAAGATATTCCTACATTTCTTGGATTATGCAACACCAAGCTGATACCACAAGAGAAATGTCATATCCTCATTTGAGATTTTAAAAAAAAATGCATAAAGCATACTGTTTCAGTGCAACATGTAGTAACCTGGTAAAGAGTATATATTTAAGATGAGTCTTAGAATATAGGCTAGATTTATTTATAAATTAGGCTGTTGCACCCAAAGAACAAGCCACGCTTACCTTCAACGTTGTATCCACATTGAGATGTGTCCGCTACTGATATGACATTTTTTTATTTTTCCAATCGATTAATCAGGAAACCTTTCAAACAGTCTTTCAGCCAAAAGAGCCCGAAAGCCACAAGAAGCTCAACCCGTTGTCTCTTAACAAAATGTTTCAGATCATTAGGAAGCCACTTACGCAAAGTTCTGCCTCAGGGCTCATTCATAAGAGAGCTCATGCTCTGCTTGGTCCACTTGTTTCCCCGGAAAGCACCGACTGAGCCGAGGGACGCTGTAAAAGGACGCCTACCTGTTTGTTCCACCTTCCCATTGGCGCTCAATCGTTGGTTTCACAGTCAGGAAAAGCCCGGAGGAGGAGCCTCACTCCGGGGGGACAGAGGGAGACAAATAAACTGCGTCCACATTTTCATTACCATATCTGGACGGATTTGAAGTCATATATGTATTTTTACATTTGATTCATTAATTGTGTCCACTACTGTGCGTAAAAGTCATGTACGGCTTTGGGGCTACTCTTAAAGCCCTCGAGTCAGTGAGCGAGCGAGTGAGTGAAATGGGGTTTCCCAGAACAGGTGTATCCGATGATCTCTTACAGAGTTGAGTGTTCCTCGCTGATGCCCAAAGTGGCACACCTTTAATCCTGTGCAGAGCAGATAAATATAGGTGTCCAGGTCGGCACTTAATGTACTGAGACAAAGTTAACTGGGCTTTGTCATGCTCCGTCTATGACGCAATTTTAATTTGTTAAAATATTGTCATTTTTTTTATTATTAAATCAAAATACAATAAACTTAATCCGGCTCCATTGATCTTGTTTTATGTAATTTTTCAAAGTAAAAGTCAATTAGCTATTGATGTTTGGAGAGGGGGTGGTGTCGAAATATTTCCTTATGTGTTCCACAACATTAAACAAAGAAAATAAGGTCAGTCAGAGGAGAGAGGCTCGTTCCAGGTAACAAATGCGACGCTTATTCATTTCTCTTTTTCTCACGTGTGTGTATTTGTGTGTTACATGCCACATCAAAAATAATAAGCAAAACCCAATTCTGATATGTTTGTATATCAAACTGATCTCAGGTATAATGGTTGTTTATTGGAGGATATTATTTTACTGTTAATATTAATGGCGTTAACCTACAAGAACCTACACCTGTCATTAGGTTAAATGAGTAGTTATATTATATATGTTATACATGTGTATATACGTATATATATACTGTATAGTGTTGTATAGTGTTTGACCGCTGGGTGTCGCTGTTACTCACCTTACTGTTGAGGTCAACATTGTTGTTTTCAGCAATGTTTTCTGAGCTGATCTGTTCATTTCTTCAGGACTAGTTTATCCCCTTGGACAGATTCAGCTACTTATCAATATATGAATACAACACAAAAACATTTGCAAGTATTGTATTGATGATTAATCGTTTTACTCGTTATCATAGTCTGATCCTTGTTCTCAATATTACAATGATAGGATTCACACAGATCATGAAAAACAGAGAAACATTTACTTCTTCGTGATCTTTCGGTCAGCAGCAGTGTCTCCATCTCCACAAGCTCGTCTGGACTAGAGATGTTCTGCATACATATTGTCATTATTTCAGTTCCTGACTAAAAACACATCCATAACTGTCATGTTTGACTTTGCAACACTGACAACAGGTCAGCCTGATTGGCAGCATTATGTGAAACATTTAGAACTAGTTTGCTATTGACACAGTGGTAATGTTGTGTACTTTTTGGGAAGATAAACGTTCTTTAATGAGAATAGACAAAGCATACAAAGTTTAAATATTATTATAATTAACCTCAATTTGCCTACTTGGCAATCTTTGTGACTTGTGAAAAAAAAGAAATAACAAACTATTAAATCTCAAAGCATGCGTGTCCTGAGACGTTGGTGTCTCAGTAATTAGCATGTTGATGGGTGAGTTTCTACTGTTAGTGATCCTGTTTCGAGAAAAGTGTGGCTATTAAAGAAAACCTCGCCCCCTTTGAATCAGTATTCACATTCATTTGCTGGAATGAGAAACCTGAACTTTACAATATGAACCCAACTGACCCCGTTCCTGGGTTGTATGACAGGCTGAATACAATATAAGGAGTAAGTATGAGTTGTAATTGTTTTACACGTTTTTGGTCAGCTAGGTTGTTAACAGTGCCGTTAATGAAATGCAGCTTGGTTGCAAACCATACTGCTGTATTACGAAACACCATACTCGTCACATCGAGGCTTCCCCACATGGAATCTATCTACCTATTCCAAGAATGTCAGCATCACTGAGAAGGGAATTTGTTCGGCAATCTTTGCTGCTATTTCATAAACTACCACATTGAATGTTACATTTTTTCCACAATTGGCTAATGGACGACCCGGTATGTCTGAAGAAGGCTGTCTATTCTCTGGTTATGCCGTTGGGCAGAGAACTGTGTGCCAATCTTAGGTTGTTTTGTTGTTTGTTTATTTCTATGTGATAAACTCTATTGGGCTAAACACTGACTTAGGTCAATGTGAAACGGTCACAAGACCAAGAAGAACAGAGTGTGGGTTGTAGTTTGTACTAATATGGCAGCTACAAAAAACAGCTGACCACGCGGTTAGAGACAATGACACCAAGTCTCACATTCAGTCTGGGTGAAAAACATGTCAGCGCGCTGAACATTGACACATTTCAGTCGTGCTTTGTTTCTTCGACAGTACATATTTTTATGGTATGCAGCTGGTATGTTTGGAAATTCTTCAGTCCAGCTGCCCCTCCCCCCCCCCCACACACACACCCACCCACACCCACCCACAAACACACACACACACCCACACGCACACACTGTTGAATATGTTAACGCACTTTGTTTCTCTCCATGCATGAGACTAGTGAGACTGAGAGCCACACACTCGAGTGACCAGTTAGTACAGCCACTGCTCAAGGTCTAGTCCTTCTCCACCACCAAGAGTGATGTAATGTCAGTATACAAAAGTCTAAACTGCATGCCATACAAGCACCACATGCAATCATTGTCGTTTTCTTTTTCCCCGGAATTCCCTTTATGACAAAACCGTCCAACACCTTAATTTGTTTTAAATCTAAATAATGAACTCAGCATGTTAAAAACCACATCAGCACGTCATGTTTGTATTTAAGATGTTGTGCATTAACCATATGTTAAATAAGTTTTCATGCCAGCACTTCATTGAGGTGCCCCCACATGCTAACCTGACAAACATCATGTAAACAGACGATTCCCCCCACCTTCCTTGCTCTTTCCCAACCAGCCAACTGTTCAGTCTGAGAGACATTTCATAACCTCTATCCGGGCCTCACGCCCATCATCCCCGTTGATCGAGAAACAGGTAAAACCAGAGGCACAGGAGAGCCCGTCATAGGCAGCAAGGGTTGGACGAGAACCCAGCCTCTGAGCGGCAACATGGGAAGGGATGGGCAACTCAAAAAGTGACGTTATGTTCATGAATGTATGACCGCTGATTTCACCTTTAGCCCAAATCCTGTTTGATGGACATTTGTGAAGTGGCATGATCGATCCTTTTTTGATTGGACCCAAAGGTGCATTTAAACTTTTCAGACATAATAAAATTGCTAACCGGTAAAGTTAGTTTTTTCTTCATTCTCATGTACTTATTAAGTGGTTTTCCTTGCCCAAAAACGGGACCATTCCCCCCTGGGTCTTGGTTTCTTAAACATAGGCCTGTCACTCCATGACCCCATCCCCTTCCTTCACCACACCACCACTATTGATGAGACAGTCCAATCACAAACAGGCTCTGTGAGGATAGGAAGGTGGAGCTAAGCATTGAAACAGGGTGTGGTCCTGAAACCAGCAAGGTCTGTAGTAGTGCCCCGGGGTTTAAATTGACTTGAATGATTCCGCTCCCATAGTTAACATAGCTGGCCTCTCAACTTTTACTTATCTCTCTCTCTTGCTTCCTTTCCACATCTCTTACCTGTGAAACTTTCAGCTCTTTTTGGATTGCTTGTAAAAAAAAAAAAAAAGAAATCAGAAACATTTGAGGAAGGCTTGAGGCCGCCACCCACGGAGAAGCTCTGCATGTATGTGGTTCACCTCTCACTGATTGATCTGTTTCTCTGGATTGAGTGCTGCCTGCCCTGGCTGTGCAGCTGCTTCCCTCTCACACAGGAGTGAGTGCTGAGGACTTGTGTTCTGCCGGTGAGTCACTTGTTACTTACACATCAGTATTTTAGCAGTTTAAGTGATCTGAGATTTGTAGCCGTGCTGCACCTGTAAAGTTCATTGTGTTCTTTTCAATGTAAGGAAGTGTCTATTTTAACTCGCCACGGTGTCTTTTGCCAGACAAACCCTCTGCTTTACAGCTCAATAATGTTTATCTGGATTAGGACATCAAAACATGACTTCTTTTTAGTAAAGTATGCTCTGTAGTGTAGGAAAACACCCTGGAAATCTGTGATCAGCTCATATCTTGGTGGCTGAGGTTGGCTACGCTGTAAGGGCCAAGTTCTTTGCCTCACCTGTTTGACTTGCTCTGTTAGTCAGCAATGGAGTATGTCGTTGTTTCTAGACTGACAGCAGATATCGAATGTTTCACAATCCTTCATGAAATATTCATAGATTTCTTTTTTTAAGTACAGAGTCATTGTTTTCTGTTTCATTCACTAAATAAAATGAAGCTTTTCATTTTTAAAGAAAGTACATTTAGTGCTAAAACGGTGAGGATTTGTTGCTCCCATGCTTCACTTTGGATCAGGCAGTGAGAGGAGCTCCTGCTACAGATTTTAGTTTTTTTTTAAAGTTTGTACATGAGGGCACTCAGAGGTGTGTGTGTGTGATGAGCCTGTGCAGCTGTCTCCTGTTTGTTCAGTCTGCAGATGGGACGGGTTGCTTTGTCGCTCACCTGCCCAACCAACCTCTCTTTCATCGCGGCTTAATCTCCTTTTTTGTCATTTCTTATTTTTTTCCCCAGTGGTTTAATAAGTAAAAGGAAAAAGGAGTCACCATGCTGCGAGAAGCTGTATCAAACATTTTAAAATTCCAAACATTTTTGGAATCGAGAATTGGTAAGTGTCTTTGTCTCTGATACAGATTTACACCTCTGCTTTGTGAAAATATGAGTGAATACCTTGTGATCTAAAGGCGTAATAATAACATGCTGTGTAGAAGGTTTGAAAAGGGCCTTTATTCTTGTCTTTCTTTAACCTATCTCATGAATCTGCCACAAACTGTGTATAAAGTGCATTTACTGTTGACCCAGACATCTTTTTGTGCCGATATAATAAGAAATGTTTGCTTTCATTGTCCTAAGATGTCCGAATCATAAACTACCCACTGATGGATGGTCCCGTAAAGATGGCCGCCATCCTGATAGCCTATGTCATCTTCTCAAAGTACATTGGACCTCGCCTGATGGCAAACCGTAAACCATTCCATCTCAACTCAGCCATGATAGTCTACAACCTCAGCATGGTTTTACTTAACGCATTCGTGGTGTACGAGGTAAAGAAAATCATTGACAAATAAGGCTATTCGCTGACTAAAATCCCAATTTCTTCATGTGCCAGAGTGCTTGTAACAGCTGCTGATGTGTGTTTGACATCTACAGTTCCTGATGGCTGGATGGGGCACCACTTACACGTGGAGATGTGACCTTTGTGAATTAGGAACCAGCCCAGAGACTTTACGGGTAAGCCAGTAAATTGTTAGACATTTTCCTGGGAGCAGAGGAGCACTCACTGGAGTGTCCTAAAAAGACGACGTAGGCCGACTTTGAGGTTAGGACTGACATTACAGCACTTTTCTTCTTTTCACTCCCGCAGATGGTTCGAGTGAGCTGGTTGTTTTATATTTCAAAATATGTCGAACTTCTTGACACAGTAAGGACATTTCTTTTTCCCCCCACTTTAATTGTCTGACCTTTTTTACGACATGTATATTTTGTGCACGCTAACTTGAGCTTGTTCTACTTTTACTCGAGGTGTTCTTTGTGCTGAGGAAGAAGCAAAGCCAGATCACATTTCTCCACGTGTTCCATCACTCCTTCATGCCCTTTACGTGGTGGTGGGGTGTCACCCTGACTCCTGGTGAGGTTTACTCGGCATAGCATCAATGCAAAACGACACAAAACACATGGCTGAACATCTCCTCAAATTACATATTGACATTACTTTGCATCCAGTACAAGGCCAAAACAATAAACTGGGGTGATGACTGAACATTTGCATACAAATGTCTAATGGCATGCATCATTTTTTTCCCCCTTTTAAGCTGGAGGAATGGGCACCCTCCATGCCTTGGTGAATGCAGCCGTCCATGTCATCATGTACTTCTATTACCTACTCTCTGCTGCTGGACCTCGCTTCCAGAAATACCTGTGGTGGAAGAAGTACATGACCGCCATTCAGCTTGTAGGTCCCTTTCTTTTCTTTTTTTTAAAAACGTGTGTGTTTATTATGACATGACTGGGATATATGATTTTCCAATGGATCTGGGTCAGAATGAGATTTGAAATAACAATCTGTCTTTTCCCTAATGTTTCACAGATACAGTTTGTTGTGGTCTCCATCCACATCAGCCAATACTACTTCATGGAAACGTGTGACTACCAGGTTCCCATGTGGATCCACCTGATTTGGATGTATGGCGTCTTCTTCTTCTTCCTCTTCTCCAACTTTTGGATCCAGGCCTACATTAAGGGAAAGCGGCTTCCCGTCGTGGAGGACAAGCCCAAGCAGAACGGCTCGACCAGTGAAGCTGTCTCTGTGGTGGCCAATGGGAAACACCTGGAGAATGGGAATGCGCACCACCATACCAACGGCAAAACCTTCCTGGGCAAAGTAAAGGAAATCTGACTTGGGGACTCTGGAGAGGCTCTATAGAGCTACCTTGGAAATGTCATTCGTATCTAGTAGCTTATTGAAACGGCACAGATTTAGATAGGTCACTTCTAAACTGCATAATTTCTTTATAAATCTACTTTTCTTATGCACACTTGTTGGGATGTGTTTTGGTGGTGATCTCCGCTTGCCACAATGTTTGTTAGTCGTTGTGAAAACTATTAACTGTGATGAACACTGTATGGAAATTGGTGCTCATTTTGTCACTCATAGTATTCCTCAACTCAGGCTTGACCCACACAAGCCTGATCCACACTACCGTTTGGCTGGCATGACCATTGTTGCACAGTTTCCACTGAAGACCGGCACATATAAGCAACTTCTACAGACTTTTTGTCAAAACAAAGCTTTGATTGTAAATGTCATATATTAAGTTTTGTTCTGTTTTTATTTATCTTTTGAAATAAAACACTTTTTTAGATAAAAGTCTGTCATTTGGAAAGTAGTTATGATGTGCACTTTGTAAGAAACATCCCACACCTCAACTTTAATAATTGAGGAAAATAAATGTTATACTGTATATTACAGTATTGATTTTTTTGCTAAATTAGGTAGTGACATATCCATTTTCATATTAATCATGAGTTCTGCAACACTGTATGGTCTATTCTCAGCGCACTGTGCGTAAAGTTAATAGAAAGTACTTTCTTTTGAATTCGAATTTAATCAAACGTGTGCCGTTTCTGAATATCACTGCAGAATGTATATATTGATTGACCTACCAGTGTTTTTACTGCTGTTCATTACACATGTGCACTGATGACTGTTGAAGGGTGATCTAGTTTTGAAAGACTGATTTTAAAAACTTTGTATCTGATATTTGCCACAATGACATAGGAGTGGATGTGTATCCAGGAGCTGTTTATATATTACAATCAACCCTCAGTAGATTAACCTGTTTCTGACTTACGCAGAAATAAAATCTCTAAATATTTTGTAATCTTTTGTTTTTCAAATGTTTCACCAAAGAGGTGAATAGTCATATTTATATTTTATTATTCTTTAAACCAATATCAAATTAAATCTTGGGCACAAAGAATATGATTAAAAATCCATGGATAACTAACCTCAAGGATGTGTGTGTGTGTATATACTGTCTATATATATATATGTATGTATATATATATATATACAGTCAGGACCATAAGTATTTGGACTGTGACACAGTTTTTCTAATTTTGCCTCTTTACACAACTCCAATGGATTTGAAAGGAAGCAGTAAATATGTGGTTGAAGTGTAGACTTTCAGTTTTAATTCAATGGATAAAACAAAAATATTACATCAACCATTATGGAATTATGGTCATTTTTACACAGCCCCCCACATTTTCAGAGGCTCAAAAGTAATTGGACAATTGTCTGACAAACGGTTTCATGGCCAGGTGTGGCCTGTTTTGTCACTATTTCATGAAAAATGATGCAGATAATAGGATTCAAAATGTTAAATTAGCATTTGCTGGTCCATGGAACTCTCAGCATGTGGACCAAAAAGGTGTCAATGCAAGTGAAGGAGGCCATTATCAGGTAAAAAGTAAAAAACGTAACAAACCTATCAGTCAGATAGCAGAAACATTAGGATTGACCAAATCAACAATTTAGTACATTCTTAAAAAAAAGGAATTCACTGGCAAGCTCACCGACACCAAAAGGCCCAGAAGACAACGGAAGACATCTAAAGTGGATGATCGCAGATTTCTTTCCTTGGTGAAGAAAAACTCCTTCATAACATCTACTGAAGTCAAGAACACTCTCGAGGAGGTAGGCGTGTCATTGTTAAAGTCTACAATCAACAGACGCCTTCATGAATCTAAATACAGAGGGTTTACAACAAGGTGCAAACCACTGGTTACACTGAAGAACAGGAAGGCCCGATTAGACTTTGCCAGAAAACATCTGAAAAAGACCGACCAGTTTCTGAAAAAGATTCTTTGGACAGATGAAACCAAGATTAACTTGTAACAGAATGATGGGAAAAGAAAAGTGTGGAGAAGGAAAGGAACAGCTCATGATCTGAAACAAACTACATCTGTCTAACATGATGGAGGCAGTGCTATGGATGGGCATGAATGGCTGCCAATGGAACTGGGTCACTGGTGTTTATTGGTGATGTCACAGCTGATAGAAGCAGCAGGATGAGTTCCGAGGTGTTTAGGGCTAAACTATCTGCTCAGATTCAGCCCAATACTACTAAACTGATTGGATGGCACCTCACAGTGCAGATGGATTATGACCCAAAAGATAATGTGAACAGAACCCAAGAGCTTCTCAAGTCAAAGAAATGGAATATTGTTCAATTGGCGAAGTGAGTCACCTGATCTAAACCCAAGTGAGCAGGCTTTTCACTTTCTGAAGATAATACTGAAGGCAGAAAGACCCACAAACAGGCAGCAGCTGAAGGAGGCCTGGCAAAGCATCAGAAAACTCAGTTTTTGGTGATGTCTACGGGTGCCAGACTTCAGGCAATCATGACTGCAAAGGATTTTCCTCCAAGTATTAAAAATTATATTCACAATTATGCTAGTTTGTCCAATTACTTTTGAGCCTCCGAAAATGTGGGGGACTGTGTAAAAATGGCAGCAATTCCTAAACGGTTAATGTGATATATTTGTTTTATCCATTGAATTAAAGCCGATTAGTTTAGTTAATACCTAATCAGTTAGAATACATCTGCAGGTTCAAGTAAAATCTCAGACAGCGACATCTAAAGAAAACACTACCACCAGATTCAGACAAAACTTTTAAATTGCAGAAACGGCAATAAAGGTTTAAGTCATACGTGACATTGACCCAGACCGCCAATGAGGTTAACCTAAAACCAGCAACAGCCCTATTAGATTTGAGGATAAAAACAATTTCTTTATTCTTTTGTTAGTTTGGCAGGTGATAGAGATTTATGTAAATACTCAGAATTGATGTTCTTAAAAATGCCCTACAGTTTGCAACAAGGCAGTATATAACACATGCCAATTAACTGACAGAAACACATCAGGTAATCAAACCATTTATTTATAACCCAGTCTACTGTATACAATGCATTCTGATAACATCAAAGCTAAGTGAAGGCCATAAATACATTGCTTAAAAAAACCAACACTTGTACTTTACTACATTAGCAGACCTGTATAAAACAATCAAGACCAAAAACCCATTACAGCGCCAATAGGAGCAGCAAGTTTCCAGTCACAGCTAAAATACTGGGTAGATATCTTTATTGTAGATTAAATAAAACATTCGCACATAAGCAGAGACCAAAAAAGCCTTCAAAAATCAAGACAAGGCAAATTATCTGATTGACTGATGAATGACCCCGCTAGTTGATTTGACCAGCCTCTCTTTGGCCTTCTTAGCAGGATCCATCTCAAAGCTCTTCCACAGACGGATAGTCTCGTCCCCAGCAACGGTCGCGACAGTAGAGCAGTCGGGGCTCAGGAGCAAACTGAGAACTCTGTCCTCGTGGCCTAGAAGAACACACGCATTGAAAGGGTTAGACCAGCAGAAAGCATCAAGTGCAGCAGCTTCCAGTTCACTGGATGTTTCTTTTAAAAAGTTAAGCGTGAACAAGTACAGAGCCGATCCAGTCCAGAAAAAACAACTTACCATTAAGCTCTGCAACCCTGGTGAGAGCGGGGTACTTCCAGATAACTACATTGTTGTGGGCATATCCATGGGCAGAGACCAACTCCTTGTAGTTGGGTGCAAACACCAGGGACGAGATCTGAAAAGAAAGTGTGTGATTTGAGAAAAGACCCATGTTGCTAATTCTCAAAATGTCAGTACTCTTCTTTCCCCCCCCCACCACTTTGAATAACCATTTGAAACCAAGGGTCCATCAGTGTGGAGGTACCTGGGACTGAGTGTCAAGTGAACTGATGCAGGAGCCACTGTTTACATTCCAGATGCGGATGTGACGGTCACTGGTGCCACCTCCAGATGCGAGGATGTTTGGCTGCCACGGACACCAGGCCAAAGCCTAGAGTGATAAGCACATCCAAAGGTAAGTTGCAAGCTTTACACAAGTCTAGGGTAGAAAAATGAATGACAAACTGTATTAAACGCTTTATCCTGACAGTTTAAAAACGTAAAAAAAAAAAAAAAAAAAAAGTAGTGTTAAACAATCAGGAAAAATCTTGTCTTGCATGTTTGGCAAATTGCTCAAACAAAGTCCGTCTGCTGGTGCAGGTATGAAGCCACTCGCCTTAACAGCTCCTTGATGTTCACTCCAGGAGCGGACCGACTGGCTGGCGGTGCCCTCCTGCACACGGGGCCATACATACACCATGTTGTCATTGCCTCCACTGGCTAGGTATCGCCCATCAGGGGACCACTTCAGCCCACACACCTCCTGTGAGTGACCAGTGAGTGTGAAGATGTGGTGGTCTGCCACCCTCACATCATGATGGTGAATGTGTCCTGATCTCGAACCGCTAGGGAGGGGGAGAAACATTATATTTGAGTCCAAAAAACACTCGCACCAATGGAAATGCAGGTTTTGGTCTGTTCTATCAGAAAAGAAGAAACTACTGTACCTGGAGAGAACATGGTCATTCCAGCTCAGGCTAACAACTCTAGATGTATGGCTGGTCATGCTGCGTAGATGCTTCTGGTTGTAAACGTCCCACAACTAAGAATACAAAAAAAAAAAAAAAAAAAAAAAAAACCCCAACAACTTTCCATTAAAAACTTGATAGGAAGCAGTTCTTTGATTGCCATGTGTCCTTGGGTACGTCCCAAATCTTTCTGCATCCCCATTTCCCTCACTTGCATCTTTTCCTTGCATCTTAGTCCCTCCCACCAGGGATGGATGGAGAGACGCAAGGAAATACGTTTGAAGCGAATTGAGACGTGCTTTCCTCTGAAGCGCCAAGTGAAGAGACGTCCTTTTCTGATGATTGTGGCCACTGATCACAGCTGGATCAGCAGTCAGTCGGCTTTAACAGCTGGAGAGACTTTTGACAGAGTTTGTGTCTGCTCACATGATCATTGTACTTAATAGTAACTAATAATAACAGTCATCACTGCCAGAGTAGAGGTGTTTTCTCTCTGTAGCCGGTTACCTCTCTAACAAACTGCATTAGTATTTATACTGTGTTCCGTTTCTGAATGATCCGCCTCACGTGACTGGATGGAATGATGATAAATGATGTAAAATGTGTTTTGTCTCCGACTTAAATTATATCCATAATAAAAATTACAAATCTTTCTTATAAATGATGAAAGTTGTTTGTGGTCCTTTAGTTGTTCAGTCTACAATGAACACATTTAAACCAGATGGTGAATCAGAAAACTAATGAAATATAAAAACAGAGTTTAATTTCTGATCTGTCTGGTACGAAACTTAAGTGATTTTTAGAAAAATCTGATCAGTCCGATCAGCTACAGCATCCAATCACATAACTTATGAACAATAAGGGGGCGTGTCAGCCGTTAAAACGCTTCCTGGAAGGCTGTTCTCCTGCATCCTCGCTCATGGTGCCTCAGAGTTCCCTCCTAGCTCCTCAGAGCAGAAATAAGAGCTTTCGCACGGTTCAAGGGAGGAAATGACAAAAGACTTTGGATGTACCCTTTGTGAACTAAAGTAGTATGTCCAACAGCAAACACTGACCTGAATTTTGCAGTCGCTGGTGCC
Organism: Anarrhichthys ocellatus; assembly: GCF_004355925.1. Lineage (NCBI taxonomy): Eukaryota > Metazoa > Chordata > Actinopteri > Perciformes > Anarhichadidae > Anarrhichthys > Anarrhichthys ocellatus. The sequence goes on along the minus strand of NW_022280045.1, from coordinate 3,473,222 downwards.
GATAGCTAGGTAGGCTCCCTCTTTGGTCCAGGACAGTGAGCAGATGTAGTCCTCCTCGTGCTCCAACTTCATGAGAAGAGTGACATCTCCTTGGGTGGCATCCAACAGGTAAACACTGTTATGAAGAGCAACAGCGAGAACATTTCGACTGCTCCAGTCAAGCAGATTTAAATCTGGGAGAAAAAAGGGGGGGGGGCAAATGAATGCTTGTCTTTTTACATAAAGCTCAAATATTTATGTACAAAATCTTTATATTTAGTTTAAAGACTAATGTAGTGATCGATGTCCACCCTCAGTGGATCGCGGTGAATCTAAAATGTGAAAGGTTACGCATACATTGCCGTCGTCACAGAATTAAATACCAACATGCACGAATGGTTTTTAGGAAAACCTCCCAAGATTCAAACTTACAGAAATCATTTCGAAGCTCAGGAGCATCCAAGATTCTGTCAGGAGTCGAAGATATGTATCTCGTCTTTTTGACAGAGGCAGGAGTGGCGCCCTGACTGTAGAGCACTTTCAAGTTGTTTTGATAACCTGTAAATAAAATAAAAAAATAAAAAATTTTTTTTTACTTTCTGTATTTTATTCTTGTCAAGTAACATGTTGACACACAAACATCCTTACCTTCTGGAGCATTCAGTGGTTTCCCTCCAAGGTGCAGGATCTTTGCGTCTTCAATGTTGTATCCATTTAAGGACATGGACCAGGCCTTCTGGTTTTCCTTTAAAGACATAAACCCTAGATCAATAAAAGCATTCATCAAGTAAAGGCTGATAAGGAAATGGATTCAAAATGATAACTTACCGACGTTAACGTTGTATTGTTTGCGTCCACAGGCTCGTTCTCCTTAGTGAGCAGGAAACTTGCCACATCCATTTGTTTGCCGTTTCTGGTGGGAATGAAGCGGTCGCCCCCCATCTTAGAGGGTGTTACTTTTTTGTTTTTGCCTATGACACAAAAAATAAATAAATACTCTGTGGGTTAACATTTGCAGAAATGAAACTAACAATACAGAGCTTTGTTAAGTCTTACGTTGCATGAATATAGCTGCACACATTACCTGGTGTTTTGCTCGGCGTTTTTGATGAGCTGAGGGACACATTGGCAGATTTGCCAGGCGACAACCCGTTCGGGGCCGATGCGTTTGATGAGCCGGCCTTCCTCTGCCACCTCGCCATGGGACCGTTTGTGATGGGCATGTCCAGCTTCAAGATACTGTGGATGTCGTTCTCAAACCCAAACTGCGCCATTTTATCCAGGTTTTCACACTACCTGTAATACATCAGGGCAAATAAATACAAAATAAGCGCTCATCTGATGTGCAACACTAAGTTAACCGGCTATTGAGCTAGTTCTAGGTCCGTTTGCTATATAGGCGAGGCATGCAATGCTAATGCTAGGAGCTCAGAAGTAACGTTAACCTTAGCACTAACGTTACTTCAGCGGCTGGTAGGAGAAAACGCCATTTCATTTGAACGAGAATTAAGACAAAGCAGCCGTTTAACATCCGCTAAACATGTTTGCATTAGCTGACAGTCAGGTACAACGACTGCGGTTAAACATGGCTCACTAGCTAAACAAAAGTAAACGAACACAGGTTAGCATTAACTTCAATGACATGACGCGCTTTAAGAGTTAATTTAACGTCCACAGTGGAACTTTTACAACCTCAGAATAAACACACTAATCTCACCTCTTCAAGAAAACGTGGAACACTCTAGAGCAACACTGGCCTTTCTCTGGCGTCTCGTTCTCAATTTTGAATTTCGTGACGATGACGCCACACGGTTTAAATCCCAGAAAGCGCTGCTGCTATTGGTTCGTTCAAGGAGCTGCCGTTATCGCCAGGCATTGTTATAGTAACATTTACAAATGCGTTTCTGTGATTGGTGGAGGAAACGTCCTGACAGGAAACGGCCTCCTCAGCCACAAAAATATCGCGCCATCTGTCGGCAGGAACATGATATTGGGTTTGTGTGATATGAAAACAATAAAAACAGAGAAACTCTATTTAAATGTAGATTTTCTGACGAACGACCGAGTGAAGGTTGCTTCACTTTAAATGTCAGCTATCAAATGTCTGTTATTTAATTATTTGCAGGTTGAGAATTGTATTTGAAGGAAAATGACACCAATGTTTGAATCACAAAGGGTGCTGTAATACATATATGTCACTGAGATTACAGCAGGACACCTACAATTGAGCCTGGATTATTCTTATATTTCACAGTATGATTAAAAGAAGTATCCAAAAGATCCAATTAACCTTTCAAATGGAGTTGAATGCCAAACGTATTATTAATATTAACCAATCAAGTATTAATATTCTATTCTATTATAGTAGAAGACTGATTTATACCGGAATATCTTTAAATGCATATCTGCAATATAACATTGGTTGGTGGTGCATACTGTAGCCTATATTAAGCACTGTAAGAAATATTTAAAAAGAGCCATAATGAACATCCCTTATTAGTGTAAAAAAAACACAATCTTCTGTTTCATATTATATTAGTAGAAGTACTGTAACCTACATGTATATTCACCATATTCAACCATCTAAATAAAAATCGATTTTTATATGTCAAGCATGAGGGATAATTGAATATAGTTAAAACTATGTTCATGTCTTAGTAATGCTAAAATCAGAGACGTTATCAACACAAATCAAGCATTTGTTTCTCTGCTCTTTGGTTTGAAGCTAAGTGTATGCCTATTAATGAGATTAAATTATTGATCTATTAGTTGTTAATTCTACCTCATGCATAATGGATGGTGTGCTTGAAAGGCAAAGTATCAAAACTCCAGAAGATACAACTACAGTTATGTTTCTTTTATTTGAATCAATACACTCAGAATACTTTACTAATACATAGAGAATAATACACAGACTTGAAGATGCATACAATAACATATTAACAGACTACTGTGTGAATAAAGAACCACTTTTCAGCAACAAGGAAGCAGAAATTGCTGAAAATAAAATAAATCAGATTGACAGCATTTATTCTCAGTGGTCTCCCACGAAACTTCTGTCAACATGTTAAATCTGGTTTGTTGAAATGAATCGCTCTTAATGAGCACTACATTCTTATAGAGACCAATTTTGACATCAAAAGAAACATTCTGCCTCTGATTTAACCATGTCTGGTCCTTAATGTATTGTCTGGAAGGACTATATATGCTAGAAAAGCATGACAACAATAAGAGGCAGCCTACATACAGCTCTTTTTGACTGTTACAAAAAAGGTTGCGTGTATACTTTGAACACTAATTATGGAAATGAATACCAAATGTTAAACACTCATTAAACCATTACACAAACTTGTTAGTCATGTTTGAAACTCTGATCATTGATGAGACGTAAAGTAAATATCCTACTCTTTTCCTGTTGCTATAAGTCATAACAGGCCACTTGCACATATCCATATCTGGTCCAATGCTTATGTTGTCGTGACATTATATACATTTTATAATAACTTACGCTCATACAACAGTTTGTGTTAATAGCTTCTGGATATTTGAATAGTGTATCATGCAGGCATATGTTTGTTGATGGCTGCGTAATGCAAAAAAAAGAAAGTTGGAGAATGGTCAAACGGCCACTACACCATCTCCTAAGTCTTCTATAAGGCAGAAAAAAGCGTTGCACAGTTTGTATAAAGGCTTCATTTTAAATATTACTTTTAATTAGATGTGTGAGAGGCGATGCCCAAACCATCCCTAAATCGGCTAAAAATAAAAGGGGGAAATAGTTCATTCTGGATTAAATCAGCATTAAGGTGACCTGACAGAGAGTCTATAGAGACGATATACATTATCCTACCATAAAAGTATCTTTAATCATATATTTTATTAAAATTTCACATGAGCAAATAATAGGTTAAATCATCTAGACAGTATCACAAAGAAATATGAGAGCCATAAGGATGGCATCTCAAACCAAAAGCAGCACGGTCCAACTCTTTGGATAACTGGACACACTTGGAGGAGTCCATTCAGTGTTTGGCAGAGTTCAGTGCGATTGGTTTATCAGTGGCACAACAAAACACTTGAGTTCAGCAGGGCTTTATCTACAGACTGTAAGACAATTTGTGACATTCTCTGTCTTAACGTGCATTAGATACGGTACACACCTGAAATTGAACATTTTCATTGTATATTTTATCACATATGTTGTTTCATTGAAAAGCTTAGTCCAGACAATATTATCCGTCTGCCCTTAAAGTTATTAGTTGTGCAAGAAGAAGCTTGTTTGTACATTGCTGCAGACAGTGAACATGTTTACATGTTGTCTTGGTGCGTATTAAATAATTAAGTTAAACAGTATATGCAATATGTGATAGAGGCATTAAAGTGCATTAAATAATGCAGTCTGGAATCCAGACCACACGCGTCACAAACGGTGGCTGTTGGTGCTGTAGCAAAAGCTTGGTTGCATTGATTGGGCAACACTGCCCATAGTGCTAAATCAGTAAGTGGAAATTCAACAGGAGAAATGGAGTAGAAAGCTCAAACGTGACCCTGTTCAACAGCTCTCAGCTAAGGTGCTGTAACCGCCGCCTTTTATGTCTGCAGCCGTTTCAGTCATGTCTTTAGGGTAATGTATAATTGAGCCGATAACACCTGCAAGGAAATCAAACGGCACAGATTAGGCTGAAATTCGGAAAAAATTAAAGAATAAAAAGCTGCAGTAACATATTGAGCTGTGCATGCTCACTCAACTTTTAATCCCTGTGTCACATGCTGACCTGACAATTGCAGTCATAATAAAAGTGAGTCATACTGAACAGGTATCACGGAAGGAATCAAAATGGATAAATGACACGAACATGCCTATCCACAGGGTTTGTGGTTTTGAGTTCATTTAATATTAAACTCTTATCAATCACTCCCCCCCAATTATGTTAAGTGAGAAGTCTCCAGTGACTAAAGAGAAAACATAGGGATTGTTTGTCTTACCTCCTGGGTGCCTCAAACCTAGGGAGAGTGTGAGAAAGACAAAGCACATGACTATGCTTTATATGTCCCTGTGAGCGTGAGACTCCATAGCAAAAATCATGTGACAGGAGAGAAGTTTCAAAATGTAGCCGAGTATATGAGGGTATTTACGGAGGGAATGAGGTTTTAAATTAAAAGCAGATGTAAAGATTAGATAGCTCCGGCTGTTTGCCGACAATATGCAGCACTCAAGACTGCATTCTGCTACATTTCGCTGTATCATGAAGGCTGCTTCCGAGTGTGTAGCTGTTCTTAAAAGGCTATGCAACTTGTTTTATTATTATCCAAATGGAAAGTGAAACTCATGTATATACACACTGACCCTGCTTTTTGGTGAGGAGGAGGCTGATTGTGACAAATCCTGCAAATGCCACGAGCGTCAAGATTGCCATCAGTAGCCGAGGCAAAGAAAACCCTGGAACTAGAAAAACAAATGCAATTGTAACCCGACTGCATGCCAACAAACTGGCCTCTGTAAATGGAGGGGGACTTTCGCAATCACAGGGACAAACAATCACTTTCACTTTTGTGTAACCCTTTCATCTTGTAGCATAGAAATGGGCCTCGTGCAGGAAGAAATACAGAAACTAATTTCCTCTTATTTTGGTTTGCATCCACGATGTTGATATTTTGTTAGTACCATATATTTCTGGGATTCACCAACGTTTTTGTATTTTTGCTCTATTTTGGTCGAGAGCACTTATTCAAATATAAGAAAAAAAAACATCTTGTTTTCACAGTCCACAAATTGTTTGTCCAACACAAGGAAACGGTTTGAATTAGAGGAACATTTAAAAAAAAAAAAAAAAAAAAAAAAAAAAAAAAAAAAAAAAAAAAAAAGAAAAAATGCATGAATATCATAAAATCAAATTTAGGTTATTTTATGTTTAAGAGTAAATATAATTATTATTAAATTTGTGAGATAAACAAATTCTATTGGTCCAATGATCCCAACTAAGATCAACCCAAAAGCCTTGGATGATATTCTGGCATTCAGCTACTGAATAGCTGACATACTGCTCTTAGATGCTTTGGTCATCCACGCCTTGATTTTCCTGTAAGGTCAGTCTTGACGCTCTGGAAAATCATGTTTACCTAGCTAACAGTACCTCAATTAATTTCTTCTTCCAGCCATTATTTGTGGCATCTCTCCATTTCTTTGACATGTGCCAGAGTATTTGCACGACATCTGCCCTATTAGTGTTTAAGGGGCATCACCTACGCCAATAATGAATCAGGTGTGCCGATTCATTATTCGGCACACCTGGGTACGAGCAGGTTTGGATGGCTAAGAACGTTTGGTGCATCTGGAGTGGAGTCTCTAAACAGAAAGTTAAGAGAAAATGTAAGAGACATTTAAGAGAATGTAGCTCGATGAGGCCCATTGGGTCATATGACTTAGTCATTTGGCGTCAGCTGCCTCCACCACCAGCGGCATTCAGGCTTTTTTTAACACTGATTTCCAACTAGAACTATGAGGTAGGTACAGCTACAGACCCAGAAAAGGCATTATCCAATAATGTGATTGTTTCTATCTATTATCAATTACAGTGTAGTGGCAATAACAGTGAATGAATGAATAATGTAGAATGGGTCCCGCCTTACAATGAAGTTGCACCTGATCATTCATGTCACAGTCAGAGTGCATTTATTGCAAAAATCATTTAGTTTCTATTAATGCTACAACTTCTGCACTTAATGAAAAAGTTTTTCCAAAAGAGAATCAAGTAAGGGCTAAAATCCAAATGCCATTAGGGGGGGGAAATTACTGTATATTATTCTTATTGATACAATTCATTACTTTGCACCACGATGTTTGCTCCAATACACCATTTTAGGTATTGTTAAGTTAAAAAAGGTTAAGTTAAAATCTGGCCCACAGCCCAACACTGCAGTATCAACAATGTGGTTATTTCAAAAAGACATATTTTGTGGGTAACATGCAGTCATTAGGTTTGACACATTTGATGATAGTTACAAAATGCGCTCTCAAAAGCAAGTACGGATACAAACCTGACTGCTCCTCTGAAAGCATCAGCTCTCTCATCAGCTTGATGCACCGCTCCTGAAGGTGGGTCCCCTCCGTCTTTGTGCGCTGCTCTTCCTGGTCCCACATCGCTTTGAAAGCCAGCGCTTCTGGTACGTGGGCCGTCCACGTGTCGGTGTTGTCCAGATTCAGATAGACCTTCCCATCATAGAACACCCGGTCGGCCCAGTGCAGCTGAGACCCCTCCAGTATGCATTCACGAGAACGAAGGACAGTGTGGTTTCCTAGGGAGGAAGAAAAAGGCTGTTAACATGCACAACATTGGACTGACCGGGACATCAGATCTGAGGTGAGCTTTTGATTATGTCCATTTCTACAGTCGTTATATTTATTACTAGTTCATGATGATTTTCTTACTCATGACTGAAGTCTGGTTGAAAGCGATAAGAGTTGGAAGGAGTGCATCAGCCGACATCATTTGGATGATGCTGTCAACTTCCTGGCTTTTGCCAGTAAGAGAGAACCCATTGAGAAGGACCTGCTCCACAACCTGCTGAGCACCCACCACTCCCCGCTGCTGGACCTGCACTATGATGGTATCTAATGGAAGGGCAACCAACATGCATACATTTAACAGCAAAACAGTAAAAAAAAAAAAAAAAAAAAAAAAAAAAAAGAAGGTGGACTCCAAATGTTACAGTAGGCTTTAAGTCCCCGTGGGAATGTTTTCATGTAATGAAACCGGAGATGCAAAATAGGCTAAAATGGAACTTGTGCAGAAAATACTCAAATGTCAGAAATGAGTCCTTTATGGACATTTTACTTTGCAAAATATAAATAGATTATAACTGTGAAAAAAACATGAATGTTCCTTTAAATTATGAATGCTTTCACAGAAATTAATTTCAGTATTGTAACGTTTTAAGTGGCACCAGGTCCATTACTCTGCAATGTATAGTCAATGCATTTGCAGTGGAAGTAGTGCACACTGCGTCACCAGCTTTATTGTGTACACCTTTTCTTTTATCGTTGAAGTTTTTATCAACACTGTCAGACTGGGGTTGATTTAACTGTGAAGTCGTTATTTTTGGAGGAGTTTCCAATAATATGTATATATTAAAGGGTAGAGGTGGATGATAAACTAGAGACCTTCATTTTAATTTCGTCCAATACAACACAATAACTCACTACTGCCTCATAAATAACCACAGAGCGAAACTAACAACTCATTACGACAGTGTCAACAAAGACCGAGCCCTAAGACAATATGTATTGCAAGGCTATTGTATTGACGGTGCAGTTATAAACTAAGTCAGCTGCGCAATAAACTTCTACCCTGCGAAAAGCAGAGGAGGAAAAGCGAAACGACTCGCTTGTATGAACAGCCAGTCTACTGTACGTTAGGCTGCCACGGGCAACGTTACGTGCTTGTGAAGGCTAACTGACGTAACGTTATGATTACATTAACCAGTTTTGGGTTAACAATCCGTGTTTTCAGGCTTGTGTGCAATTATGATTTCTTAATGTGATCTATTAGCTACACAGGAAAGCAATACAATGCAAAGAGACAAGCTTCTTACCTACTGGAACAGGAACACTCAGTGATAAGTCGCAAAACATCAGCACCAAAATGCCAAGTAAATGCATTTCTAGCGCTACTTGGTGACGACTTAAACCCCAACTTGTTCAACCGTCAAAGGACAAAAAGTCTCCAGAGTTATAAATAGACAGGATCGTTTTTAAGCCATTTACGTGAAGCCAGCGCGCTAATGACACATCCTAGCCGAGAGACAAAACTTTCACAAAGTAGACGGTCACTGACAGCAGTACTGCTCTCCTTTTTTACCTTACTGCTCACTCCGGTTTCCTTTTCTTTAAATGTGCGTCAGTCTCGCTCCTGATTGGTTAACCGCTAATGTAGCTGGCACGTGGAATTGTCGGTTCTCTGCCTGCTGTGTTGATAGTATAATTAGAGGTGTAACAAAAAACAAGGATAGATCATCATAATATTGTTCTACATACATGCCCCACAAGTCTACATGTCTTAAAGTCTATCTGAAGAACTGGTCATGTTTGAGGCCACTAAAGACTTTATTGTCCTTTATGGTATCCATTTTTAAATGAAGGCCTATGAATACAATAGTCATTTTATATATTTAGGAATGTATACCATCATTTTTTATTTTTTTAAGTTAGTAAGTAAATCTAGCTGTCTGCCTTGTCAATGATTCTGTGCAGCTTACGAAAAATATTTAGCCGATGGTCTAGTTCAAACATAATCCTGTATGCTGTCAATTATTGTTCATTTACAACTTTTAAACTGGCCGTTATCCTGGATGATACAGTCTGTTGTTTTCATTTGTCTGATAATAAGGCACATTCTGTTCATCTCAATCTCCCAGTTTAATTTTAGGTCATGAATTCTGCGTTCCCATTGTTATCATATCTTATGCGTTACATGAAATGTTCAGAAACAAATGACGCAGGAGCATAGTAACTAGATTTGTTGTGTCAGTATCTCCAGTATCTGTCTGTCTTCTATGTGTGTGGGCACATGTTATGTGATGTTATGTTATGTTGTCACCAGACCTTTAAAATGGCCTCAATCTTTTGCAGGTGGATCTTTAAAATGGAAGGTATGCAGGTCAGATGGGAAGTGATAGTATAAACACTCTGCTGTGAGAGTGCAGGAGACTTCACAGAGAGAGGGGACTGTAGTCAGGCTGTTTTATGCTTCCGGTAATCCAATATGGCCTGCTTTGCAGTAATACAATAATTTACAACACACTTTTGTCGACTATGCTTTAACAAGCTTGTGATCCTGCTTACTTTAAGTAGTGTTTCCCATGTCTCTTGAATGTGGTTGTATTTTCTTTGTGTTGTTCTTCTCATCATAGTCAGTTGTGACTCTGCATATATGTGCATCAAGAACTAAACAGGGGTCCATTTAGAGTGTTTGTGTTGGAAACAGTCAAATGTTCTGTACTAATTAAATACTAAACACAGAGGGGAGCTACTGACTTTGGGTTTAAGCTAGAAAACATCCAGTTGATAAGAAGGATTTTTAAGTTTTCTATTTTGTTTTCTTATTGTTATTCTTGTTCTTGGTCTCAGTATTAATCAAGAAGTATACTCACAACCTTTAACAATACCACAGTGTAAAACTATATGATAGCAAGTAAAACTATACCTTTTTGGACCTCGCACCTCCCTTTTAGTTGTTTTTAACTTGAAAAAAGTATATACTATCCCCAGACATGTCTGTGTCCGGTGAAATGAGGGGCTGAAGTGGGTGTGACCTTTTGTTTGGGAGTGAAGCAAAGCTGCACAGGACACAGTGCCACCAATAAAAAAAACTAAATTAAAATATATTATATAACAAAATGTATGGATGCACATTAGAATGTAAAGAAGTATATTTGATTGTCTAAAGACTTATTTTGTTTTTATTTATATACGAAAATTGTGTTTCTTTTGTTCGTTGCCTCAGGGCAACATTGTACAGTTACGACATTTATGTTCAGGCAATATCCTGCTATAGGGTGGAGATGATAATTATGATCATAGTTAATGTTTTTAGTTTATTATCTACTGACAATTACAGAAATGGACACAGGAACATATAATGGGAGCAATCGGGCAGTTAGGGTAGTCATAAGATAAAATAAGATAAGATAAAATAATCTGTTATTAGTCCCGCAGTGGGGAAATTTACAGTCATAGTCAGCAGCAGGGGCGTCGTTAGGCCTATTTTAGGGGGGCTGAAGCCCCCCTAAAATGTTCTTCAGCCCCCCCAAATAATATGGCTTTAATAAAAAAAAAAAAATTGAAATGTTTTTTTTTTTTTTGGTGATGCCATTAAATTAAACTATTGTTTCTCACATGGACAAGTTATTTATAACTCTAACATGCTACATACAGTATGTGTGTGCGTTCTGGTTTGTATGTTTTCTCCCCCTTCAAATTACAATCCAACAGCCTATCATCAAACTTAACGATATAAAGTTGACACTGTCAGGTCCATTCTCCATCCATTGTGTGCGGTCCCTTTAAGAATTAGGATTTGGGAGTGACGCGGATATGAAAGCTAGTTTATCCGTCTTTCCTTTACAAGCAGGACAATTATTTCTCTCTTTATTTGAGAAAAGTTCATATTTGTGTTGTCAAATCTCACAATGACCCTGAAATTAGGTCTCTTGTGTTATCATATACTGAATGCAAGCAAAACTACAGAGCAAAATCACACTCTTTCTGATTGAACCAATCTATGAACTGTCTGAAACAATGGATATCCACGGCCCCAAATGGGCCCCAAAAAAAATTTCCGCACACTGCGCGCGCAAACATGCCTCTCCCCTTGGGGCTAAGCCCCCCCCTGTCTTTGAATCCTAGAAACGCCCCTGGTCAGCAGAGTAATGTGTGTGTGTGTGTGTGTGTGTGTGTGTGTGTGTGTGTGTGTAGCTGTGTTTGTTTACATGTGTGTCAGGGGATGAACAGGAAAATGAAGAAGTGGCAGAGGTTCCACGCCTATCCTGATGGAGAACAAATAAACAATATTTGCTGCAAACAAATAAAGACGTTCCCTAATAACAAACCTTGGGTGACAAAGGAGATCAAAGCTGCTATTAATAGGAAGAAAACTGCTTTTCTCAGTGGCGACAACGACATGATTAAAACTGCCCAAAAGGAATTAAAAGCAATAATCAAACAGGGTAAGCGTAAATATAAGGAAAGGGTTGAAGGACAGATGTCCAATAGCAACACAAGGGGCCTCTGGAATGGCATGAAATCTATTACTGGTTATGGGACCAGCTCTCCCAGCGTCCCTGGTGCTGGGATCAATGTAAATGAAGCAAACCAGTTCTTTGCCAGGTTTGATGAATTTGATTTCTCTGCATCTCACGAGAGCGTCCTTTCTTCTCTTGCACTGAGTAGTCCTGAGGACTGTAGCCCAGCTATTGTACTAAATGTTGAGGAGGTTCGACAGCAGCTAAAGCGCCTTAAGGTTAACAAGGCAGCAGGCCCTGACGGTGTCCATCCACTCACCCTTAACGTCTGTTCTGACCAGCTGTGCTCAGTCCTTCACTTTTCCTTGTCTCTGTCTTCATCAAAAATTCTAGTAATGTGGAAAACATCTTGTTTAGTCCCAATCCCAAAGAAAAACAGTGTGAGGAGTCATAGTCTTACTAACCTCAGACCTATAGCCCTGACGTCGCACATAATGAAATGTTTTGAAAGGGTTGTCCTGGGTCACCTGAGTAGACAGGTTTCAGTCTTCCAAGATCCTCTGCAGTTTGCATACAGGAAGGGTGTAGGTGTAGATGATGCACTACTTTTTATGCTCCACAGTATTTATAGTCATCTTGCAACAACTGCCAGCTCTGTTAGGATCATGTTCTTTGACTTTTCTAGTGCTTTTAATACAATCCAACCGCACCTTTTAGCTAAAAAACGGTCTGACACTATCTTAACTAAAACTGGAGCTCCACAGGGAACAGTTTTATCCCCCTTTTTATTCTCACTTTATACAGCTGACTACAGGCAGAGCTATGTGTCCTGTAACATCCAGAAGTTCTCAGATGACACTGCTCTGGTTGGTCTACTTACCCGAGGCAACGACCTGGCCTAAACGGGCGGTTGAATCTTTTGTCAGCTGGTGTGATGACAATTTTTTAAAACTAAATATTGGAAAGACCAAAGAGTTGGTTATTGATTTCAGAAGGAAGAAGGAGGAGGTCTCCCCAGTGACAATTGCAGGTCAGCAGATAGAAATTGTCCAGTCGTATAAATATCTCGGGGTCTATTGTGGTGGAAAATTTCTAGGTTAATCGGGAGGAGAGAGTTTATGTTCTCAAATCAATAATGAAGTCATCAGAAGATTCAAAGTTGTCTTTTTCCGTTTATTCTCTTGCAAGAGGGAAGAAAGCACAGCAACTACGTATTCAGTAGACTGCGTGAAACCTTCTTCGAAGTGCAATATTCAACATCATTTATGCATACAAAGGTTCACGCCTTTACAACTTCAGATAATGCGTCAAAAGGGGAGTAAAAGTATTTCAGACAAAGGATGTCTGTTAGTCAAGGTCTCTCTGTGTCTCTGTCTTACCAACAAAGAAACAGTGTCTCAACAGATAACAAGACACCTGGATACAAAACTAATTAAAATCATCTCCTGACTTCCTCACATCGAGTATTACATTCTTTAAACATTTCACATGACACTATAACATAACCTAACTTATATACGTGGTCAAGATATCTGTATTACGATCTATACTATAACATAATTCTATACTACAACGTAATTTCCCATTACACTATCTGGACAGTAAATTAAACTGGAAGAAGAACACTGATGCTGTTTTTAAAAAGGCTCAGTCCAGACTCTTCTTCCTGAGGAAGCTGAGATCCTTTGACATCAGCAGGAAGCTTCTTCATGTTTTCGATCAGGGGATCTTGGCTAGTGTTCTTTTTTATGCTGTGCTCTGCTGGGGGGGGCGGCATCACTGTGGATGATAAAAACAGGATCAATAAGATGATCAAAAAGGCTGGCTCAGTGATTGGCCTTACCCCAGACTCACTGGAGGTCACTGTTGAAAAGCGAACAAGGGCCAAGTTAAAAAGAATTGTCTTGTTTGAAGGCCATCCACTACACGGTGTCTTCAATGGACTCTGAAGCTCATTTAGTGAGAGGCTCAGGATGCCTCAGTGTTCTACTGAACTACGAAGAAGGTCTTTTGTTCCAGCATCAGTCCGATTTTTTAATGAACACCTTTAGAGGTTTTTATCTTTCTGATGTCGATCATGTTTTATATTGCATTGTCTGGTGTTATTTATCTTTTGTAATGTGTTTCTGTCTGTTGTGTACTGTGTTGTGTACTGTGTTGTGTACTGTGGACTGTGTCGTCTGTATGAGTTTTTGGGTGACAAATGAGTTTCCCCACTGGGGATTAATAAAGTTTTCTAATCCAATCTAATCTAA
>NW_022280045.1:3445148-3459239 GCF_004355925.1 Anarrhichthys ocellatus | reverse complement strand
AGATGTGACACACACACACACGCACGCACATGTTACTCTGCTGACTGACCTCTGACCTCCTAATTGTCTCTCAAACAACCCTAACTGCCTGATCATGTCCGTTACGCTCATAACATGCTCCTGTGTCCATTTCTGTGATTATCAGTAGATAGTAAAGTTAAAACAATGACTATGGTCATAATTATTACACACACTGACACACACACACACACACACACACACACACACACCACATTTGGATGTTGGTATGTATGTTAATGTCAAAATAATACTTTTTCGAAATGCATATATTGCTTGTTTTCCTTATTCCTCTTATCACATGTACTACAAAACTCCTTAGTGTTTCAGTGCCCTTGTGGCACATTGTTGCCCTGAGGCAACAAACCAAAATCTGGCTGGGGGGTGCATGGGTTTTTATCCCCTAAAATAAAAGGTCATGCCATAGAGGGATGATATACAAAAGTCTTATCAGTAAAATAACGAAAAGTAGAATGACTCATCATGCAGAATAGACCATTGCACAGTAACATCGCTGTATATAATATATTATTGGACATTAACAAGTTTACAGCATTATAGCTCTAGGTTGAGCTTCATATACTGTTGCACAGTTTAATAAATAACAATGGATGATATTCTAGTTATTGATCACATGTTTTGAATATAAATGCTTATCTTCAATGCAACTAGTAATTAAAGCTGTCAGATAAATCTAATGTAGTCAAAAGTGCATTTCTCTCTGAATTTATGTGCCTCTGATTTATATATAAGTACAGAATTTGAAGAAAGGTATGTCTATTTATTTATTTTACACCACTGCTGATGGTGTTGTTTTCGTGAATTCACGGTATATTATGTACTCAACATGTTTTCATTTATGTGCGGCACCAGCGTCATCTAGTGTCTGACCGCAGCATGAGCCTCCACCGGATTGGCTGAGCAGTTGTCAGGACTGTTTACAAGAAACATGGCTTCCAGGTCTGTTGGAGAGCTTCAGGAGATGGAAGGTCAGTAAATATGTAAAGATTAAGCCGTGCCATGATTGAATTAGCTTAGTCAACCGGCATTCATTTTGATAAATGTATCTGTTTTTATACGAACACATCCGGCGTGTTTTCCCCTTGTTACTAGCCACACCTTCATCACAGGCTTGCTAGCTAACAGGCAAACAACAACCTCCGTTAGCTGACGTTAACTTACAACTGTCCTGCTCGTCATCTCATTTCAGTTTCCATAGCTGCGTTGTCAAATATAATGGTCTCACACTCTATTTTATGTTTGACGTAGCTTGTCTGCTCGTACAACATGCATCCACATTTAGCTCGTAAACCTGCATGTTGTGGTCCACTCAGCTAACTAGCTAACATGGTTAGCATTGTTTACCCTGTGTGTTAATGGGATTGAGCTAAACTTAACAGCGAGCTTGCGAGTTATAGCTAAACTGCAGCAACTGCGGTCCCATCCACAGCAATCAAAGCTACCCAATTAATGGCGGAATCCCAGTTTGGCACACGTGTTTTTGCAGTGCAGAAGCCTGGTTTAGTTGAAAGCCATGGGTTGTGACAGTAAGACAGAGGCTGGATGCTCCACATGACATCCCCCCCCCAACCTGACTCATCAGTGGGCGATGAGGAGCTGGGCCCAGTCTGTGCATCAGCTAAATGTGTCCCCGATACAACAGCACTGCGTCTGTATGTATGGTGAATGTGACGCTTCACTTCTCTTTGTCTGCTGACTGTAGTGGACCGAAGGGGTGAGTCCGAGGAGTCTGGTGATGATGAGACCAAGAGGAAGAGCATCAATGGCAACATGGACCCCAACCAGCCCGCTACCACAAGTAAAGCATCACATCTTCTCAGCACAGCCACAAAAACAATCAGGACACAAGTCAGGCAGCTGTAGTGACTGCATTACATAACTATGATTCTTCTCTGTTGCTTTAAAAAAGCCTTTTGTGTCTATATCATGTTCAGGAATACTCTGACTTCATGCAACTATATAAGTTCACTGATTTATCCTTGCTCTTATTAAAGGTAAAGAAGAGTCTCCTGTTGACATGGACACTATAACTTTGGACCCAGAGGAAGAGGTGAGAGGACTCTAAACACTAGCTACTGTCCCAAAGTACATCTTATAATGCTTTTCAGTAAAAATGTCCATCTTCAATGACTCCATTTTGTTGGGGGATTATAAGGGACTTCATTTGTCTTTTTGGGAGGTAACATTTTGTGGTAGATTTTATTTGTAGAGCTTTAGAATGGAAGCAAATTTATTTTTATTGCAACAAAAAAAATTATGATCTTTTCTGACAAATGTTTCACCACTGCAACTATATCTCTAATGTATGTCAATCCATATGTGGGCTCGACACTCGAATGTAAATGACACAATTACCCCTAACTACTATTACTTTATAAACATTTTGTCTTCCTAAGCTGTCTGTTTTCTTTCTAGGATGTTGATCTTGTTCATTGTCGTATTGGAAAGATTGAAGGATTGGAGGTGCTACAGAAAGCTAAAGTAAGTAACTTCAGTATGAAGTGCCACTGTCACTGAGTGATGATGTAATGGTAGCAGCATAGTGTGCAGAATCTGGAGTTAGCCAGACAAGGCTGCAACCATGTTCTTTTTTTCTTTATTAATCATTTCTTAAAATAAAGTAGTGAAATACAGCTAATGATTGTATCTGCACTTACCTGTTTTTTTCCCCATCTGTCTCTTTTGTACAGACGCTCTCCTTAAGACAGAATCTCATAAAGAAGATAGAAAACCTTGAAAGTCTGCGCTCGCTGCAGGAACTAGATCTCTATGACAATCAGATTCGCAAACTGGAGAACCTGCACAACCTCACAGAGATCGAGTAAGTCTGAAGGAAACAGAAGACTTTGTCTCTATTGTTTCTGCAGATTATAGAGATTCCATCTATTCCATAGAATGTTATTTATATTAAGATATTTATGGAAAATCTCATTTCCACACACTAGTTAATATCTAGAGATTGTTGGAGTCTGGAAAACCACTGTAATATATGTTTCATGTGACTGACTTGGAACAAAAAATTGAATTCTGATGAGCATACCTGTTTGACTGATCCACAGGCAGCTTGACATGTCCTTCAATATGCTGAGGAAGGTGGAGGGTTTGGAGCAAATGACTCGGCTGAAGAAACTTTTTCTACTTCACAACAAAATTGGCAGCATTGCCAACCTGGAACACCTCACGGGCCTGGAAATGCTGGAGCTGGGCTCCAATCGCATCCGGGTATGACACAAAGCGACTCTTGGCCACTGAGAAATGAGAAATCAATGCTACACATTGTCTTTTTCAAATTATGCATCAAAGGAAGTTTGTGAATTTTCTATGAAATCATTATGTCGTGTTTATTTGTGTCTCTTTCTATTTTGTCATGTTCACAGGTCATAGAGAACCTGGATACTCTTTCATCTTTGCAAAGTTTGTTTCTTGGCACCAACAAAATAACTACGCTTCAGAATCTGGAGGGTTTACACAACCTGACGGTTTTAAGCATTCAGGTATTCACAAACTCTCTTCAACGCTCGTGTGAGTGGTTACAAGAATACAATTGGAAATGTGTAAATGCAAACACTGGTGAGTCGTTTCGTGTACTTTCATTTGCAGAGTAACCGGATCACAAAAATTGAGGGTCTACAGAATCTGGTCAGCCTGAGAGAGCTCTATCTGAGCCACAATGGCATTGAGGTCATCGAGGGCCTGGAAAACAACGTGAGTTAAAGAAATTCCAAAGCTTATTTCTGAAAGGACTGAGTGCCAAGCTGCCCATCGTGTAGTTTGCCGACTCTGCAAACATGTACCGTACATTCAAACACTGTTTGTTTTCCCTCACAGAAAAAGCTTACAACCCTGGACATCGCAGCCAATCGAGTAAAGAAAATCGAAAACATCAGCCATCTGACAGACCTGCAGGAGTTCTGGGTACGGATAGTTTGTGAAGTTAAACTAGAATGTAATCGTGATGGTCTTTTATTATGCTACCTTATTATGGAACCCCTCAAGCCTTACCACTACATGTTTTCACAGCAGACATGTTGACTTGACATAGCAGGAAATATAATCAAATAAATAAAGACTAATAAAATAACCATGTTGCATTAAGAGTCTTAGTGAGTCAGGCCAAAGAGCCAGCATGCAGTAGCAGAGTCCTGGAGCTCAACTGTCATTTACTTTATCATATATATGTGCTTGTCCTGCTTTGTAAAATGCAACTGATTCATTCATATTTAAGTGGTTAGTACAAAGTTTTAAATAACATACTTTTAAAAAATAGATCCAAGGAATAAATCAAATTTGAAATTGCTAGATAAATCAATTGATATATTTATTAAATTGCACTTTAAAAGAATGGAGTAGCACATGGTTAGTTGAAGAACTTGTCTATTTGACAGTACAGGGTTTCAAAGGGAAGTATGAAAGCTGTGTTCACAAATTGATTTAATTATTCAAATCTTGAAAGGGAAATTATTTTCATTCATCAGCTTCCTATTGACGGTCCTGTTTACCGACTCTTAACGCTGTTTGTACAGCACTCTGGGCCGTCGTCTGGCAAAAGCAATCTGCCTTTTTGAATGCTGCTTACATGAGCATGCATCATCAGCAACTTCTGGCTACAGACATTGAAAGCTTTTACTACTTCCCATAATGCATCAGCAAGGCTTTGCCACAAGAGCCCAGGGGCACCGACAAACCCAGGTGTACTTTGAAACCAAATACCTCCGAACTGTATGTTCCAAGAGTGCTTAAAGTTTGTGTTTGAGCTCCCATTACTCAGTCTGTCCTCTTATTGACTATGCTGTCCTTGGATTTCCCCCCCCCAGATGAACGATAATCAGATAGATAACTGGTCAGATCTCGACGAGTTGAAGAATGCCAAGACTCTGGAGACGGTCTACCTTGAAAGAAACCCTTTACAGAAGGATCCACAGTACCGGCGAAAGATCATGCTGGCGCTGCCCAGTGTACGCCAGATCGACGCTACCTTCATCCGCTTCTAAACCGCAGTGTAAAAATCCACCTGCCAGCTCCGCAGTGTTCTCCCTCACCACCCTGCGTGTCCTACCTCCAAAACAAACTTCATTTTGAAACACACTGGCCTCACTGATTCATATAGTCACTCCGTACACAAACGCACATTCTGACATTTGCGCTCACCCACGACTCACTCAACATACATGTATGCACTCATTCACACCTTGATCTATGCTGTTGGGTGGAAGCTTATTTATTTCTTAAGCAGGGTATAAACTGTGAGAAGGATTTCAAAATGTACACCATGTCCATTTCCTCTTCTTTTTTTTTTTTTTCCACTGCACTTATTTTTCTTCTATTGTTTTGCATGTGAGATGAAGTATGGAGACATATTTCCTCAATATGAGTCTTGTTTATTACATTGTTGAGGCTGCACTGCTATCATATGAGAGGAAAGAGTGGCATTCTTACTATTTGAGGGATCTTTTTTTGAGAGTTTATTCTTTTTGGTTGGACAGGATGAGACTGTTCTCACAAGGTACACAGTGAGCAGACGAACATTGAATGGGAAGTCCCTAAGAAAAAAAATGTAACATATTGTAATCTTTAGAATGAAGGAATTGCCAAACTTGACTCCCACAGAAAGATCCAAAATGATTAATCATTTTTAATAAACTGAAGAAGGGCAAATCGTGATCTCTATGCCTTGTCCACATATTTTACAGCCCGTTCTCTGATGAATAAGAGTGACCTCTGCGTTAAAACGCCGCTCATGAGAAAGATCATTTAATGTGTCCATAAAGATGGTTCAGTTTTTTACCTTGAATACATCAGCTTGTTTTTTTGACTGTGGGGAAATTGTTCATATCTGTTCTGATATCAGTAAAATGTAGATTGTTTTTTAAGTGAATTTACTTGGCAGGACTGGTCTCATATGTGTTAACTGATGTAAGATAAATTACGTCTTGCTGTTCATTTTTTTTTTAAATACATTTTGTGGTTTAAAGTTTTCAGATATTTAAAGTACATATTCTATTCTTATTTGGCCTTCAGTACAGCTTAAGAGTAGATAGTCGTGTATATTTATGTTGCCATGGGATTCCTTGGATCAGGCACTGAGGTGAACACCTTGAACCAGAACGGAGGGACTTATCCTTATGGTCCCGTGTATATATTGCTCGAGTGCACTTGATTTACTCCCAGGTTACAATGAACAGGTGATGTATCTTTGATATGAGAATAATTCCCCACCTCGGGACTAAAAGGTCACATTTGGACACATCAGATTACTACGCATTGCTGGGTTTACACGGCAAACTAAGTGCTTTCTGTGCAGCATAAGATACTGACCATTATCATCTGATTCCTTTCATCCGAGTCTAAAGTGCATCTTCAAACTGTTCAATTGGGCTGAGTTAATATTGTATCTCCCTTTGTAGGCAGGAACATAACAGCGTAGTATGCTGGTTTGTATTGTAGGTGTCTTTACAATGTGCTCTCTTTCAAAGGATTTGAAGTTATGATCATAAATTAAATTGTTTAGTGGCCAGTGGGATTGGAAGTGTCACTTAGTGTTTTGAATATAATTTGGACATCTCATGATTTAGAAAGTCAGTTCCATCATCACCTTCCCTTTGTAAAGTGAGATTAATTTTTTCTTGTAAATGGCAGGCAGTACAGCAGCTTTATTTGAGAAGAGTGATTAAGACAACTTGACCTTGATTGGTTACTGAATGAGCAATTATTCTAATTGCTAGTAGCTGATTGTTGTTAGAACTGAGTCTTCAGTTTCTGGACTTGGTTCATGCTGTTTTCAAACTGAATGTATTATGCAAATAATAAAATTACACGACTTAAAGAGAAAGTCTATGTAGTTTTAATTTTCGAGGTATAATATTTGAAATATAAGAAAAAACACTTTTTTTAAGAGATTACAAAAACTTAAGGGAACCATCAGGGTAATGCATAAAAATCTATGAATTACCCTGATTTTGTATTTTAAATAATTAAGACAGTAAAATGCAATTTATGTTTACCGGACTACATAACCCACAATGCAGAAGAATCTTTTGGTGACGTATGGGGCTCGCGCCGCGCCAGGCAGGCATCAAGGACTGCGTAGCGCATGCGCGACATTTATGTTGTTGTTTGTGGCGGTAAGATGGCGGCGCTCGGAGACACCTCAGCTCCGGAGGTGAATGGGTTAATACAACAATTCACAGCAATAACAGGTAAAAATAACATTTTATTGAACGTTTGATTTATTAAGTAGGTTTTGGTTATCCAACTGGAATAGCTCCATTGTCCAACAGACCAGGAAATGAGTGCGTGGTTTGAAAAACGGACGTTAAGTCTTCCCCTGGCCCCTACGCTGTCAATGCTTTGCAGAGGGGGGAAAAGCACAGCCAGTTATCTGCTAAACTCAAGTGAAATGCTCCGAAAAGGACCGTAAGACCATCCGCTTTGAATGTGATCTGTCACAACCACTTAAAAAAAACCTATTTTCTTTGTGGTGCTCGTAACAGACACTATCTTGCTCGTCTCGAGCTGATTTTCTGCTCCTTTTTCCATTGCATGTTGTTTGATAATGTGGAATGGACGTCGGCTGTGCAACATTTCCCTTCTTCATCATCAGCCAGGCTTTACGTAGAGTTACTCTTCCCTCTGACTGTGACGCTAACCACGCTCGCACGCGCTCACTGTCAGTCTCCGACCACTGCTTCAGAGGTTGTCAGTAGTTTATGTGTGCTTTTGACGCGATCGACTGTGTTTTATTTCTAAGTTATTTAAAAGAGAGCATACTCAGTTCGGGGGCTGCTGCTGCTGCTCAGACCTGGAAAGTAAAACGGACATGCGCAGTGGACACGGAAAGATCAGCGTAGCCAAACGGTGCTGTTCACTTAATAAAAGACTAAAGTTAACGCTCGGATCAAGTGGTTTCTCACATGCAGAGTATTTCCATAGTTTTATTCATTATGTTAATTCGTGATCTTAAGTGGTTTAATCACAATTGTGGTGTTTTAGCAGCTTGTTCGTAGCCTACTAATAACGTAGCCCATGCTTAAGCTACATCACTGCCTACTATTTCCCAAAGCATACCAAAGCCTTTGTTAACACCGGATGCATTTATTTTCCGACGTTAACTTTCAGGCAGTCCTTTCGCTTTCATTCATATCAGTACAGTGTTGCTGTCAACGTGCAAAGACCTGCTTTGTTATCCATCACAGTGAACAGCATCACTGGCTTTTTAGGAAGTTACACTGTTGTTGCATTTCACAGGACCCCATTGTTGGAAAGCTTAATTTGCCATTAACACTAAAGGAGGACGTAGTTTTGACAAAAAAAAACACAATCCTAAACAACAGGAAGTTGTCATTGACGAGGTGTTTCACAGGCCTGTTTCAAATGTGTGCACTGTCACAAAAGAGTCGAATGAATGAAAACTTGTGGACCTCAGAAAGGCAAGCAATCAAACGAAAACTGTTTAGCAGTATGAATATGTGATGTGTATTAAACAGGTAAACATATAAAGTATACATTAGTATGATACTTTGATTGGATTAATTCGATATGCCGATGTTTTTTATGTGGTATGCCATCAGTTTTACTGTATTGCTATATACACATTGCTTTTCTAATGTTTACAGATTTAAAGATGCATCATCGCTATAGATGTGTGCAGATAAGTAACAAGATATTGCAGCACAGCACGTGTATGTGTGTGTACTGCCTTTGTGCTCATTTAGAAACAGTGTCACCCTGAGTTAGTTCATCATGCAAACTGTAACCTATGTCCGACACCGTTTAAGGGGCCACGGAGAGCGTAGGACAACACATGTTGGAAGCATGCAGCAACAACCTGGAGATGGCAGTGACCATGTTCCTGGACGGAGGCGGGATTGCAGAGGAGCCCAGCACTAGCTCCAGTTCAGCAGCTTCAAGCAGCAGAGCTCCCCCCTCAGAGTAGGCTGATATTTATCCAAACAAACATCTTTCTGATACAAGTGAAACAAAGTGTTTTTTTCGCTACATTTGACTTTCTTAAAGATACAATATCTCTGTGTTTTTTTTTGTATAGTGCTCCATATTTTTCTCTTAGTTTAGAGTTTTTTGTGGTTGTTAACGGTGGGCTGGGAGGAGAATTTGGGGTTCAGAGCACCGCTGTGATTTGGGTTGCTAACAAAATAAGAGAGTGCTTCTTTATAACTTGTCTGACACGTGATGATTTGCTTCTTAAAATAATACTGTATATATTGCTTTGTGTCTCAGTGAAGTACGAGCACCCATTCCCCAGAAGCAGGACATATTGGTGGAACCGGAACCATTGTTTGGAGGTATTGTACTTTTCTTATTCGACCTCATGCAAACAGATGTTAAGCTCAATTGTTGTTTACGACTGTGCTGTTTCAGTCAAACTGACTTTTGATGTGTCTGTTATACGCGCAGTGCCAAAGCGAAGAAGACCTGCTCGATCTATATTTGATGGTTTCCGAGACTTCCAAACAGAAACAAGTGAGTAAATTCAGTCTTTCCGAGCTTAAAGGACGCGGTCGGAAGTGAACGTGGTGTAGTTTAATATTGCGTAGTTACAAGTCTGTCACTTTTCTCTCTCTCTCTCAATCTTTTTCACTGTGTCTGAACTTCCTGTAATGACTGTGAATGTTTCTCTTTTCCTAGTTCGCCAGGAACAGGAGCTGCGTAACGGTGGAACAGTGGATAAGAAACTGAGCACCCTGGCAGACCTTTTCCGTCCTCCCATTGAGCTCATGCACAAAGGCAGCTTTGAGACGGTGAGGAGTCGATCACCCGACACTTTAAACCACACGTCTTTATTCGGTTTGTGTGAACTTTTCAGTGAAATTTCAGATGGTCGACTGTGTAGATCAACGGTGGGAAACCGGGTCTGCTTTGTGTGGAAGTCATTTTTGATGCGTGCATTTTCCCTGTCTGTTTGAATGTGCACTCGCAGTATCTGTGAAATCAGCTGGTGTAATGTGGTCATAGGATCTCATACCACTAATGTAGAGATGGTAATGATTGTTCTCCATAAAGAAACACACGTGTACTTTATCATTTGTCCTCCATCAAGCTGTAGCTTAACCTTCTGGTCTTCGTCCAGACTCGCCGATTTAACAATTACCTCTCTCACTAATTGTCACAATCCAGCTTGATTTCCTGTGTTGTTTGTGCTTCCAGGCTAAAGACTGTGGACAACTGGAGAACAAGTGGCTTATGATCAACATTCAAAATGTTCAGGACTTTGCCTGCCAGTGCCTGAACAGAGATGTTTGGAGTAACGATGCAGTGAAGACCATCATCAGAGAACACTTTATATTCTGGCAGGTATGTAGTTTCAGAGCTCTGGGGTGCTTTCATGTTCCTGCAAAAACATCGTGTCGAGGTCTTTGCGAGGGCCCGGCTGCTAAACTCATTCGATGGGAAGGTGAAGTTGAAAGTCCATTAATGATATGAGAAAGGAATTTAGTCAGCGATGCAGAAATGGAGACCATCGTCAGTACAGAAGCGGAACGTAAAGTAGTGCATTAACGGTGCAAACGTCTTTTTCAAGTACACGATAATGTTGTAGTACCCACTTCTGCTTCTGCTTCTTCTACAAAAAGCCTTGCAATCAGCACACAAAATCCTTTTTGTCTCATAATCCAAATATTCACATATATGTAACTCAATTCAAGTATAACTGGTGAGAGGTTCATGTCTGTCTTGTTGTACATTTCCTTTCATTGCAGGTTTATCATGATAGTGAGGAGGGACAAAGATACATCCAGTTCTATAAGCTGAACAAGTTCCCCTATATTTCCATCCTCGATCCCCGAACAGGTGAGTTAGTCTCAGCATTATCCACAGCGCTGATCTTCAATGACACCATATATAAAGACCTTTATTGAAAATATTCAGGTCCAGGATACAAATCCTCAACACCAGACTCTCCAACTAAAACCAACGAACAAATACAACAAAATAATACCAGAATATACTTGTTTTAAATAACAATAGTTTCACAAATAAAAAACAAAGTCAGCTTTTTTTATTTGTACAAAATAATCTTTGTTGACCAGAATTGTAATCTATTTTAAAATAGTTACCTGAAGGAGCTGGAACTAAAGGAGCTCCCTCTTAAATTATACCTGTTATTCCAAAAGTAGATGTGATATTATATATATGCTGTGCACGAGCTTATAATAATCAATCATGTCATCTCTACGTCTCCTAGACGAGGGTAGGTAAATGTAATTGCATGACATCTGTTTAAGTTCAATTAGCTTTTAACATCTTTATGTATATTTTCATTGATAAGGACACTGGACCCATCTTGCAAATTGAAGAGGAGATATTACAAAGGATTTTTATTTACTATATATTGCAGACAACGCACAGCATTAGAATAATTAATAGCATCATTATACAACATCCTTGAACAATGATGCGTGACTGAGCAGGAGATCCTTGTGTGATCAGGTGATGGGATCAATCCAGGCCAACAATAGGTTTTTCACTAAATAAATAATGAAGATAAATGAACTGCATTATCTGTAGAACTACATAAACAGTACAATACGGTACGGTTAGCGGATCTCTCGCCGTTTACATCTGCAAAGTAGTTCTACGTCAGTGCAGCCACGCACATCTGCTTTTGCAGCTACTCTGTAATTGATGTTGTTATTGACCCGTGCTGTTCGAAACATGTTCTCTTCAGGTCAAAAAATGGTGGAGTGGAATCAGCTGGACGTGGCGTCGTTCCTGGAGCAGACGACCGGCTTCCTGGCAGAGCACGGGCAGCTAGATGGGCCGTCCTGTCACGCACCTCCTGCCAAACGGGCTCGCTCTGTGGGTCTCTCTTCTCATGTGTCGCCTCTGATTCTCTTTATTTTTTCTGCTCTAATAAGAACGCTCTCTCTCTCTCTCTCGCTCTCGCTCTCTCTCTCTCTTTCACTCTGTTGAAATGTCACAACTCTGATTTGTTTAGTAACTGTGTTATTATCTGGGCTTTCGGTTATTACATAATAGTAGTATATGATGGCGCTCCGTTGTTGTCTCTTCCTTGTCCAAAAGGCTGCATTACATGTAGAAGATGAGATTTTTGTGAATTGTACTATCTGGTGAATGCGTCAATCAGCGTGGTCATCAGTCTCTTATTAAGTTAGTTATACCACATTTTTGTGTTATTCTACTCGGCTCTTTGATTTGTTTTCTACAGCTGCACACTCTGTTTTCTGCTCTAGGAGAGTTTGATCGATGCCAGTGAAGACAGTCAGCTGGAGGCAGCGATCCGAGCCTCCCTACAGGAGACCCACTACGAGTCCTCAAATGCCCCCGAGCCCCCCGATTCCCCCCGATCCGACGACGAATCCGACGCAGAGCCTTTCTCCGACAGCGAGGGTCCCATCTCTGTTGACGGCTCAGACAGCGAAGTGCCAGTACCCCACGAAGAGAAAAGTTTTACCAGCAAACACACACCGCTCCCTCCGGCCAATGCGGCTCAGCAGCGTCTACATCCCGATAGTTCCACTTCTTCCCATAGAAAGTCTCCGTACAAAGAAAACAACCACAGTCACAAGAAGGAGGAGAGCAAAAAGAACCACCTGGAGCCCTCGGCTGCCGGTCCTCGTCATCCTCAGCCTGAAGCAGATTCTGGAGGCAACCACTGTCCCCCAGCGGCGGAAAGCGCCGGACCTTCCAAGACCAGCACCACCAAAACCTGTGACGGGGACTGTCCTGACGACAATGGTATGCCGACGCGTCATTCTAAAACAGTTGTGATGACGGTGAAGGGATACGGGAGTTTGAAAGATACTTACCACCATGTTTGTTTGTTTTTTCAACATAGGTCCCAAAGCCAGGTTGATGCTCCGTTACCCAGACGGACAGAGAGAACAAATTTCCTTGTCTTCTAAAGCAAAACTTTTGGTGAGAACACAACACAATAACTCCATTTATAAAAAAAAAAAGGGGTAACGTTTTTGGAAATACACTTCTATTCAATAGAACTAGTATATTAAGTATGAAGCTGGAGCCAAGAGGAGATGCGCTTAGCTTAGCATAAAGACTGGAAGCAAACGGCTAATCTTGTTCTGTCCAAAGGTTTAAAAATGTGCCTACCAGCACCTCTAAAGCTCACTAGTTAACACATTATACCTGTGTTTGTTTAATTCACGTCGAACACCTTAAAACCTTTACTGTTTTTGGACTGCACCACTTGCCGTACTCCAGGAAGTCACTGCTTTACGCTTTGACTTTCGTACAGATGAAACAAGATATAACATGTTAATTGTTGAGCCTCAGCGATGCCGATAAGTCGATTTTCTTTTTCTTTTTTTTTTACTTTGGTCAAAGCTATGTTAGCTCTTTCCAGTTGTTATGCTAAGCTAACCGGCTGTTGGCTCCAGCTTCATAAATGCTGTCCTCTAACTCGAGGCAACATAGCCAATAAGCGAATGTCACAAAATGCCAAACTATTTACTTTAAATAACATAATTAGTCATTTTTTACAGTACTGATTGTAACTTTAAATGTCTCGCTTCTGTGTATTACTCTCTCTCTCGTCAAGGCCCTGGTAAGACACGCCCAGTCCAAAGGTTACCCTAATGAACGCTTCGAACTCGTCACCAACTTTCCCAGAAGGAAGCTGGCCCACTTGGACTATGACATCACGCTGCAGGAGGCGGGGCTTTGTCCACAGGAGACTGTATTTGTTCAGGAGAGGAACTAGCCTTGTCAGACTCACTCACTTTCGCTTGACTGTATCTCTCTGTGATAGACCTCACCCTCTCACCAATGATCTGGGACGATGTCACTGGCCTTGATCCCGATACCTTTCTGTTGTCCTGGAATTAGGCCCCGATTTTGCCAAGACAGCTCTCAGTGGATGGACTACTTTCCCCGCCACTCCACTAATCTGAATACTGATGTCTCTACTGACAGCCTAATACCTTTGTACTGCTCTACAATTGGCCAGTAAGGTGTACGGATGCCGGCACTCTTTCATTTTTTTAAAAATTGCGATTTATTCTTTTCTGATAAAGGCTTCATTTTTGTTCTGAACTCGGAGGCACATCAGGAAATAATAAA